>NC_141540.1:59462500-59722500 GCF_021556685.1 Rattus norvegicus | reverse complement strand
GAATAATTTTCAGAGTTCCCACAATAAAGTGAGTGGAAGAGATGCATATCAAAGATAAGACCACAGCAAAATCAACATGAGAAATTATTACATTTAAGTTAAAAGGAATTATGAAAATCGACTCTGAATTATAGACTAAGATGCATGCTCTTATTTCAAATGTCCCCATTGGTGTTTCTCAAACTTCCTACAATTTTTTATGTTGTGCTGACTCCCCCCAACCAACCCCCAACCAATCATAAAATTTCTTCATTGCTACTTCAAAACTGTATTTTACTGTTGTTGTGAACCAGAGTATGACTATCTGATATATAACCTCCATGAAAAGGGGGTTTTGACCCAAAATGTTGTTCCAAATACAGGGAAAGTGTACAAACTCAAGCTTCAATTAACCATCTAGTGGGGGAAAAAGACAGCATGTTCAACAAATGGTGCTGGTTTTAATTGTGGTCAGCTTGTAGAAGAATAGAAGAATGCAAATCCATCCATTCTTATCTCCTTGTACAAAGCTCAAGTCCAAGTGGATCAAGGACCTCCACATCAAACCAGATACACTCAAAGTAATAGAAGAGAAAGTGGGGAAGAGCCTCGAATGGATGTGCACATTGGAAAATTTCCTGAACAGAATACCAATGGCTTATGCTTTAAAATCAAGAATCGACAAATGGGACCTCATAAAATTGCAAAGTTTCTATAAGACAAAGGACACTGTCAATAGGACAAAATGGCAACCATCAGATTGGGAAAAGATCTTTACCAATCCTACCTCCTATAGAGAGCTAATATCCAATATATACAAAGAACTCAAAAAGACTCCAGAAAATCAAATAACCCTATTAAAAATGGGGTACAGAGCTAAGCAAAGAATTCTCAACTAAGGAATACCAAATGGCTGAGAAGCACCTAAAGAAATGTTCAACATCCTTGGGCATCATGGAAATGCAAATCAAAACAACCCTGAGATTCCACTTCACACCAGACAGAATGGCTAAGATCAAAAACTCAGGTGACAGTAGATGCTGGCGAGGATGTGGAGAAAGAGGAACACTCCTCCATTGTTGGTAGGACTGCAAGCTGGTACAACAACTCTGAAAATGAGTCTGGCAGTTCCTCAAAATGGTGGACATAGTACTACCTGAGAACCCAGCTATATCACTCCTGGGTATATACTCAAAATATGCTCCAACATATAACTACGACACATGTTCCACTATGTTCATAGCAGCCTTATTTATAATAGGTAGAAGCTTGAAAGAATCCAGATGCCCTTCAACAGAGGAATGGATAAGAAAATGTGGTAATTTACACAATGGAATACTACTCAGCTATTAAAAACAATGACTTCATAAAATTATTAGGTAAATGGATGGAAGAAGAAAGTATCTTGAGTGAAGTAACCCAGTCACAAAAGAACACACATGATATAATTCACTGATAAGTGGATATTAGCCCCAAAACTCAGAATACCCAAGATACAATTCACAGACCATATGAAGCTCAAGAAGAAGGAAGACCAAAGTAGGAGTGCTTCAGTCCTTCTTAGAAGGGGGAACAAACACTCATGGGAGGTCAAGGGTGGGAGGGACTTGGGATGAAGAGAAGAGGTGGAGGGGAAAGGGGGGCAGTATCAGGGATGGGAGGAGACTGAGATAATATACAGAGGGTCAGGAATTTGAACAGAGGTGTGTAGCAATGGAGGGTGGGGAACTGGGGGAAGCCACCAGCAAATCCCAGATAGTAGGAAAGCAAGAGGCTCCCAGGACCCAGTAGGGATGAGATTAGCTGAAATGCCCAACAAAGGTAGGAAGAACCTGTAGAGACCTTATTCAGAGGTTAGACAACGCCCCCTTTTGGGAGATGGCTACCCATTCATCTCCAAATGTTTAATCCAGAATTGCTCCTGTCTAAAGGAAATATGGAGACAAAATGTGGAGCAGAGACTGAAGGAAAGGCCATCCAGAGACTGCCCCACTTGGGGATCCATCCCATATACAGTTACCAAACCCAGACACTATTGCTGATGCCAAGAAATGCTTGCTGACGGGAGCCTGATATACCTGTCCCCTGAAAGTCTCTGCCAGAACCTGACAAATACAGAGGTGGATACTCATAGCCAACCATTGGACTGAGCACAGGGACCCCAATGGAGGAGTTAGAGAAAGTATTGAAGGTGCTGAAGGAGTTTGCAACTCCATAGGAAGAACAACAATACCAACCAACTAGACCCCCAGATTTCCCAGGGACTAAACTACCAACTTAAAGAGTACACATGGAGGGACCCATAGGACCCATAGCTCCAGCCACATATGTAGCAGAGGATGGTATTGTGGGCATCAATGGGACGAGAGGCCCTTGGTCCTGTGAAGGCTCAATGCCCCCACTGTAGGGAAATGCCAAGGTGGGGAGGCAGAAGTGTGTGGTTCGGTCGGAGAGCACTCTCATAGAAGTAGCAGGAGTGGGCATGGGATAAGGTGTTTCCAGAAGGGAAACTGGGAAAGGGGATCACATTTGAAATGTAAACAAATAATATATCCAACAGGGTGGGTGGAGGAGAACAGAAAAAAAAAGGCCATTTCACAAATTCCCTTTGCCAAGCAGCTTCACTTTTTATGTGATCCTCTTTTCAAACGTATACCTCTGAATTCTGTCTATACTGTAGGAAGGAAACCTCGGGTTCACTGCAGACTCTGCCTTGCTTTGTAAAGAACCCACAAGCTGTGTGGACACACAGTGTCTTTCCATTAAGATTCCTTTACTCAGTGTTGGGTCCAAGCTTAGAATATTGTAGTACATTTTTCCGTGTAATCTTGTGAACTTTATTGTATTATACTGTTAGCTGAGAGCAACCTGTATTTTGCTTAGAAATGTAAGATATATATATATATATATATATATATACATATATATGTATATATATATACATATATATATAATGCATCTAGATTTATATTCCAAAATAGACATAACATGAGACTTTCTAAGATGTCTAAAATAGAAATTTTATGTGGAGCTTCTTCAAAGCCACATATGTTCTAGGCTATTTTCCCTTATATAATGCTACAACGGAGGAGGTAAAGGAAAAGAAACTTGTAATCTCTCCTTTTTCTTTTTTCTTAAAATAAAGTGTTCTTAAAAATACCATTTACTTCAGATAGTTACTAAATAGAAATTTAATCAGATAAAATTAACTAGCATTAATTACTCTTTTACAATTATTTATCATTGCTAGCACTGTAGCAAGAAAAGGCAGATACATGAATATCTTCTCTAACCCTATTATTTAACAATGCTTTCCATCAACAGCATAAATAACAACAAATAAATAGTTATGTCCAAAGTTACCCATGACTTTTTAAAGTTTTACTTCAGAGTCTTTGTAGCCCAGGCTAGCATAAAAGTAACAATCATTCTGTCTTGGTCTATGAAGATTATACATGTGTGCCATCATGTCTGACTCAGGGCTGTTTTATTTTTAATATTGTAGCCCTTTGGTCCCAATGGAACTGTCTCAGTTACGACAAGACAGAAAGAGTTAGTAAGGTATGGAGAAACATATAAGCAATTTTAATATTCCAGTCGGAACAAGATTTGTTCCACATCTGCCTACTCTCCTAGGATATAAATCACTTACAGCAGTGGTGCCTGATTTTGAGGACATGCAGAGACAGAAAGCAACGGTGTGCTGGAGCTCTAGCAGAATAATCTGCTGACGACAAGTGCAAGTGCCCCGAGCGATACTGTGCAGGAGGGCGCCGCCGTCAGCAGTCGCCTCAAAGCCGTGTTAGCAGACCAATTATTTTCACGTTGTTTTGTTATAGATATTTATTTGAATAAAGTAAAGCACACATATTTATTTTCCTCTAATTCCTCAGTACCAACTGCCAGTGGCAGGAACACTCTCCAGCCTCCATAAAAAGAAGAAGAAAGACAATAGAGATTTGTAAAAATCAAACAAACAAAAACTCTGCATGGGTATAAATGCAATCTAAAGATAGACACGATGCCAAATCATAAAAAAAACAAAAAACAACAACAACAAAAAAAGAACAACAAAAAACCCCAAACCCCACAGAATGGCAAATGCAGTCAGTCAGGAGTCAAAGCACAGGTGTACCCTGAGAGCAGACAAAAGCATTTGCAGGTCTTCTGTGTGCATAGCACCCTACAACAATATCGAAGCCAAACCACTAACAGGATTTCTTTACGTGGAATGTTCACCTCTGGATGCATGCAGTGTGATAGTGCTGGATGTTTCTCCATAAGGAACAGCAGGGAAAAAACTCAAGCCTGTTAGGGAAGACATGTAAAACCTTCATTTTCATGGGAGGCAGAGGGTATGAGGGGTGTGCTGGAAGATACATACGTGACAATTGGCTTGGCAACCATAAATTGAGGCAGCTGGAAGAAACAATTAAATGCTAAATCACCACAATGAGAACCTGCAAAATACAGGGTTGAACTGCGCATCACACCACTTGGTCGCCTGTCTGAAATGGGAGTGTGGAGAAGAGCTATACCCCCAAACAGATGGGACCGCCGATTTGATCAGAACTGGGTCTGAAATAACAACCCTAAGTGGAAACTACGTCTGCTCCAATCTATTCCCCACAACTGCTCTCTTAGCCATGCACCATCAGCAGTCACTCATGGCCTCTAAAACTCCCTTTCAAATATGAATGATAATGAAGCCAACCTGGGAGGAAGACTCGTAGCTAGAGAAACTCGGCAGGAGAAAAAGGGGTCGGTAATTACAGGCGAGGCAGAATTTTACACCATTTCAAAAAAAAAAAAGTTAAAAATACCCATCTGTGCAATTAAGATAGAAAATAATTAAAACAAAGAAATGTGCCTTCTATGAAGGGAGAGTTTGAAGAAAGCAAGCAGAAGAACTTGGGATAGAGGAATCCTTAGAAAAGACAGAGGGTAAGGGACATTCTGATCCACTGAGGCAAGGTTCCATGGGTGAAGAGTTATGGTACAAATCCTTGAGGCTAACTTTAAGTCATGTGGGACACACCAGTTTGCTTTGGGTACTTTAATCCACACGATTCATTTTTAAAGTACATTTTCATGATGGGAATGTTCAAGGGCTCAGTTTTGCATGGGTTTTGCAGCAATCACAGCTGATGCGATGACATCATGAGGGAAAGAGCATGGCGTGCCCGGGATAACGCCTTCCACAGCCCATCCTCTAGCTTTAGTGACTTTTTGTCTTTTCTTTTCTAGTTTCTCACACCTTGGTAGAGGTGATGTCGATGACCATGTTAGGATCTAGTGCTAAATATTCTCTTATTCTCACTACTTTGACCCATGGTTAGTTTTTGCACTAATCATAGCCAAGTGTGAAAGTCTGAGTGTACTAATATGCTGAGATTGGGGAACCCTCATGCCCGTTGCATTTAAAGGTGACAAGAAATCACTTTCTTCAGTGGTCCAGCCACTAGCTGGTTGCCTATGCAGCTACGCGTGTAATAAAAAAAACCTCACCCATGATCATACAAGCAACCCTAATTGAGTTGAGTGGAAATTTTAAACATTTTAAAAAGTGATGAATGTAGAAGGTGAAGGCTCTGGATGAATTTCCAGAGGAGGGAGAGGAAGTGAGACAGAGAGAGTTAAGATTTAATGATTTTAGTGGTATGATTTAATGCACTATCTACACATGTGAAAAAATTGAAGAATGGTTAACATTAAAATACTTTCTTAATTTACCACAGTTTATCCTACATTTCTACTACTTAATATGAAACGCTATTTTTCTGAAAATGACTACTTGGCTAGCATGACAGAGTAAGTGACTGTGGAAAGGGCTTAACTAAGATTCTGGAATTGTCAAATAACTACTGATCCTTAGCTGGAGATAAATACCTGTTTTTACATATTTTCTATTAAAATATCATTGAAGTACATTTTAAAACACTAATATTGTTTTTGCGCAGCAGATGACCATGTGGTTTGAGAGCCATATTTTGGAATCATATGAATAATTTTTCCAAAACACCAGGCACATTTTTATTGTCTTGCATTTTTATCCTTGTGACAACTTTAGAAAATTACCTCTGATAAGTGGAAGTGAGGCTGTAGAATAGGCTCAACCAAGGGGCTATAATTAAAATTAATGAGTGTCACTGTTGGAATGAGGCAGAGCTATATTGTTACTGTCCTCTAATTGTTAATCGTCGTTCAGCAGTTCGAACATCATCATCATCATATGTCTCAAGTTTTAGGTGAACATTATTAACATTAGAGAAAATCAAGGAAAAGTTAAGGTCTCCCACTTATGGCATCAGAGTCCAGCATTAGTTAAATATTTCTACACAGCCACTGTGTGTTGGACGGCTATCTCTTGAAGCTGCTGTTGAAATAGAGAACGTTATGTAACTAAAAGTACTGACTTTCAGATAACCCCTGTTTCAGGGTATGCTGTAATGTTCCAAGCAAAATATTTTGGAGCACTCAGAACAAAAAAAATGTGTTATTATGATAGTGTGCAGAGCCAGCAGAAGATTTCAGATAATTTCAGTGCATTTTAATTCCATGAACTGAAGCTTCTCAGGTCAATCTCAAACTCGACATACAAATTCTTCCACAAGCTGTTACCGTCATTTGGATGCTACACTTACCTTACCTCACTTGTGTCTCCAGCAACGTGTTTGGCTTTGTCCCTTATTTCTCCAGGTCGTCAATTCATATTGTAATACAGATAAAGGATGCAAACATGATGGCCATGCCTGTTTGTATAAAGGTGATTACAAGTGGGCACATGCATTTTCGTCTCTTGACGTATCTTTTCCTATATTGTGAATTATACATTTGAAGTCCCTTTTCTATCTCGGTGGCAATAAAACAGTATTTTTACTTCCCCCATTTCATCTGTAATGACTCCGGCTAGCTTTTACCTCTAATTTGGAATGGAGCACGATATTCTGAGAGGTGGGAAAATACCACTTTAAGTCATAAAGAGTTAGATTAGCTATTTCATTTCTCTGTAAGTACCGGATATTGCACTAAGATTATAGAAGGAGAAAATGCATAGCACACAAAGGGGGTGGATTCTTCCCTGTTCCCTTTCCATCACTTTGTATTGCTTGAACCTGTTTCTTTGATGTGCTTCTCTGTACTTAATGATGACAGCTCTCTAGTTTAAGGGAAGTGAGGATAGCCCATTAATTGTTATTAAATTTTTTTAAAAAAAATGCTGTATTTTTGTGCATGACATAGAACAAAATGCTTAACTCTAAAAAATGATAGAACAGTTTCCCGTGTGTTATGCAGTTGTCCATAAGACAGGCGATAGAATACTTTGGGATATTTTGCTGACTGATAACCAAGCCAATCTCCGTTTTTGGTGGTTTTCTCTGTGGTCCCCAGCATGCTGTCAGCCTTCTTCCCACTCCTGATTTAAACACATGATTCAAAATGACTTTGGCGAGTGGCGATGCTCAGAGATTTATGGGAATTTGTGTGTAGAACCCACGCCGCTGTACAGCTACCCTGTCGTTTTTGTGACAGAGCCTGTTTGACTTGTCTGGGATTTATGAAGGAGATAATTCAGAAGAGTGTAATAATTTTCCCTAGGCAATTACACTATCATTTGGTGCTTTGTCCCTAAGGGAAAATGGATGTTTTGGGTTCTGTATGTGGGTTTGATGGAAGGAACAAATCAAGGTTGGAATACAGATGTTGAACATGTGGCTGCCCAAGTCTAGTTCTGGGTCTCCATTCTTAAAGCTATCCGTATTTGTGCAGTTCTTTATAGTTTACACAATGCTGTCCTTTGCCTCCTTCCTTCTGCTATCATGGACTTTAGAGACTGAAGTTCAAATACATCTATACTGATGCCAGACTGGTGGCAGACTTTGTTTTTTTGAGATTTCCTCCTGAGATGTTTTAGGTGAGCTGGGTTCTCTTTGTGTCGCTCTCCAGGACTTAAATCTTCTTAAAGCAGTGGTAGGAATATCATGAATTTGGTAAGAAAGAGAACAACCATAATGGGTTAAATACTAACACTACCTTCAATTAAAGTATGACTCTGACGCATTAGGTAGTCTTTCAGAGTCTGTTTTGAACTGTACGTTGGGTATGGTTTTGATGCCTATACAGAACTAACAGCATTTAGCTATTACACAGAGTGATGCATATGTGTTGGTCATTGGTGATTGAAGTGTGTGTGTGTGTGTGTGTGTGTGTGTGTGTGTGTATGTATGTACGTATGTACATTTGTCTGGTTACTTTTCCTTTTGGTTTGGAACAAGTTGCTGTTTGACAAAGATTGAAAACATTCACTTAGAGATTTCCTAAGAGGTACCTGATATGACTGTGTGTTAGCATCTACCTTGATAATATGAATTCAGGTAAACTGTCTGTCTAAAACGCGCAAAAAATCACATACATAGAGCCTTTATCTCCAGGATCTGAAGGAGACATTTAACCAAAACACTGAACAGTGGTGAATTAAACATATTTTTCCAGCAGAACAGTATTAGAACAAATCCTCAGGCCCTTCTGAAAAGTTTGGATGGAAGAAAAAAACAGAGAGGTCTCATATTTGAATGCCCATGTTATAATTATAATTAAATCTATATGAAAAGCAAGACTGTCAACCAACCAGGTTATTTCTAAGTTATTTAGTTTGAGGGATATTTTCTCTCCTTTCTTGTTTCCTGTTAGTCACAGAATTCACTCAGTGCAGTCATATAGAACATTAGAAGACTCCATGAATTACGGGCCTTTAGGTAAATGATTTAATATCCTTGTGGCAATAAAGCCACACCTCTGCAAAGTCTTCCTTTTTATTATATTATTTATTTATTTTATTCCCATGTAGCCTCTTACTTTATCAGAAAACTTCACAGAGAAATAAACAGAACTGAATACAGATTTAGGAATTCTGTTTCCTGTGGAAATCATAAACTATCTTGAAAAATATTCTTATACTCAATCAATGTATTTATTTAATTTAAATTTCCTATTAATTCTACTAATTAGCCCAGATAGAAATATGTAGTTTCCTGGATACAGAGTGCATTCTATTTTCAAATATGTTTTCTCATCGATTGAAGGATATATTATTGGTCTCGCCTATGATATCTGATTTGCATGGGGAAGACTAAGACTTCAAAAGCAAACCTTCTTTTTGGAAAATGTCAAAAAGTCAGTGGTTGTGGCTTCCTGCCATCCATTTCACTTACTAAATGCATAATGTCGAAGTCAGCATAGCATGAGTGGATGAATTGGGAAACCATAGTTAGCTTCTTTCTTGTCTGGCAAGATCATGTAGCACATTTGTTTGTCTTCCACAGCAGCCAGAGTCAGACTTTTAAAGCATACATCAGGACACATCATTCCCCAGCTTACAGTGACTTTCATCATACGTGAGAAACAATCTCAGTCCCTGCTGTGCACTGGGTGTAGACGCCCACATACTGGTGTGCAGACTGGGTGGGCCTGAAGTCCTGAAGTGTCTAGGATAGGTATCACATATCATACCAAATTCCATCCAGTCATAGCAGAAGGCTGCTGAAGAGGTAGACAAAAGTTCAAGGAGGATGGATTTCCCTCTGACTGCACTGCTCTATAGGACAGTACTACCCAGCATGCACCAGGCCTCAGCTACTCTGCTGTGGCTGGGCCCGTGTTCGTTGGCCAGGAGGCAAGCAAAAGGTGCTTGCAAAGGCCAGGTGAGGACAACCTGCATAACAAGCTCAACTCTTTCAATATTAATTGCAAATGTGTATCTGCTTTCCTAGTAAGTTAATAAAGCACTTACTGCTTTAGGCCAGTTTTTTCTACTTTCCTGTAATCTCTATTTAACTTTTGCTGACCAAAAATATTGTCTCCCAGCCAGTTTTCTCATTTGACGGACCTTCAATTTAAGAGTCATTTCAATTTAAATATTATTAACTTACAATGCAGATAAGAAAGATGGGAGAAGGAAATCAATTTATTTCCTACTGTTCATGACTGCAAGTGAAAGGTCACATTTTTAGCCAGTGTAAAGGAACCTTGAGTTACACGACCTCTTCTCTGTCATGATTCCCCCTATGTCTCTTCCACACATTCAGTGATGAATACAGAGTCTGACTGTACCTTTTGCTCTTGTCTCTATGACAAAATTACCTGTCAAGAGCCACTTAAGTGAGGAGGAACTCCCTTCAACTCATGGTTTCATAAGTCCTCTGTTCATCATGACATAGAAGATTTGGTAGCAGCAGCAGCAGTGGCAGCATCTCAACTGATGGGGCAGAAACTTGTCACTGCCTGTTTTCATGCCTCAGAGAAGAAGATAGAAACCATAGGCTGCAACAAGAAGCTCATAGGACATTCAAAAGACTTCCTGTACTGCCCCATTGAGACCACACAATGGAAGGATCACACAACCTCCCAAATACTGCCACCAGCTAGTAGGGACATTTTGGCATGAACCCTCCTTGTCCTCCTTCCACCCTTAACACTAGCATGCTTCACCTTGAACTTCTATAACAGTTTATATCATTATCAGGTATTATTAGCTTATATTATTAGGTATTTTGTAGTAATTCAAGCATAGTAAATGCAAATAAATGTGGAAAGAAAGGAAGGAAGGAGGGATGGAAGGAAAGCATCAAGCTTAATTCAAAAATGGAATTTTGAGAGCATTTTAGATCTCTAATATAACGTTCTTGCTTTCAGGAAAATAGTTTGCTAATCAGTAAGAACTTAGATGCTCACTAAATGGCCCTGTCCTCTCATTACCCATGAAGCTATTTTGTTCTTCAATAGAACACTTAAAAGCTATTGACTAGATATCAATGAGTTGATTATCTATATATTTTTAATAACAGAGAGTATTGAGAAAATACTGTATCATTCCAGTACATATCCCCATTTTCTGCAATCCTTTATCCATTGAAAATATTTACTCAAGAAAATCATGATGTGTAAATTTAAGAAAACTAGGCAAATGCTCTTAAATTTTTTTAAATACACACTGTTATTGGACTAATTTAAGGAGTATCTATCAAATACATAGTGTGAATCTTTGCTTTAAGATATGAGCTTAAAAGATATATGAAACATGCCTTCCATTTTAAAGGCGCTGACCACTGTGAATTAAAAGAATATTTTGATAAAACAGTGACATGGTCTATAGTTATCATCATCATCATCATTATCAAGACAGGGGTGCCTTGAGTAACCCTGGTTTTCTTGGAACTCACTATATAGACAATACTGACATCAAACTCAGAGATCCACTAGCCTTTGCCTCCCAAGTTCTGGGATTAAAGGCATGCACCCCCATTCCTGGCTTATACAAATTATTTATAATAGTTATAATAGAAGTTGGCTCTAAGTGCTACAGAAGCCCAGAAATAGGTTCCTAAGTAAATTTTCATACTGGCTTACTTGAAGAATAGGAATAGGAGGACGAGCTTGGAGAACTATTTCCTGTGCCACCTCTCATATTCTGAATTCACTGGAGCTACAAAAAGTTACTTCTCTTTTCATCTTTGAGGACAATCATTCGGCAAAGCATGGATTGTACTTCTTTTTCCTCAAAAGCTGTACAATTGGCTGAATGAGGTACTCCCCCATAATTTCTCTCCTTTATTCTATGCTCTGAGTGCTATTGGGGATTTTATCTGAGCTATAAAATCTTTCTACAGAGAGCATACAAAAGTCATTTAATAATGAATATTAAAGAATAACAAAAAAGTAAATCTTTTCAATCGAGCATTTCAGCAACACTTTAACATTGGTGCCTAAGGCACATGAATAGTGCCTTTTGTCTTTTTCATATACTGTGAAATATGTAGTAAGCTACTTATTAGCTTTAAGTGATTTCTCAACTAAGAAGTAAATGTACATGTGAGTGAGTGTGTGTGTGAGAGAGTGTGTATGTGTAGTGTCAGAATATTCTGAGGATATTGATTTCCAATAGATTTGAAGGATGGAAAAATTAATTATCTTAAAAACATATTAAAAATAAGTTATTTATATGAAAGCTAGCTATCACTGATGATCCAAGAGTTAATCTTCACAGGAATTCAGAGTAGTTTCTCAACAGCACCACCAATCATAGGTGAAAATAGGTAGTTATGATTAGAGCATTTGAAAATTGACTAATATAGCCTGGTTTTAATCTCCTTCTTGAGCTAAAGGGGCTTGAGACCCCATATGAACAACAATGTCAAGCAACCAGAACTTCCAGGGACTAAACCACTACCCAAAGACTATACATGGACTGACCCTGGACTCCAACTGCATAGGTAACAGTGAATAGCCTTGTTGGGGCACCAGTAGAAGGGGAAGCCCTTGGTCCTGCCAAGGTTGATCTATTTCTTATAAAAATGCTGTTTTGTATGCCTAAAGATGTATTTCATTGCAAGCTCCATGAACTGTAAAGGGAGGAGGGGAGCTGAGGAAGGAGGGGAAAGGTGTGGGGGCCATAGAGGAAGGACCAGCAGCTGTCTGATGCCTGTGAATGAGCTTTGTCATTAATGTTCCTCGTTGCCTTGTCTCTGGTTTCTTATGTCCACCCCTACCACAGTAGTGGATAGAGTAGGCATCAGATCAGACATTTCCCCAGGTATTAGTAAATACAAGTACATGAGGGCTATCCTTAAGATGTGCTATCCTCCCACCTAGCTGTCAACACTTACCCCTGGTGATGTGAGTGGAAGGAAAGTATTTCAACATCGGGACACCTGTATGCTCTCTACTGTGCTGATTTCTCCAGGCTACTGTGGTGCTCCCTTCCCTGGGATCCTCACTCTCTCTTCCTACATTGATTTTATTATCAGTAGTAGTAATCACCGAATCATTACCAGACAATTACACAAACGCATCTTAGCTAGGTAACCAACATTATCTTCCACTCTCTGTCATTTTGTAACGAAGCTGATCATCTTCTTGGCCAATTAAGGGGAGCTACATATTTTGATCTAGCAGAGTTAAATGCAAGTATATTGAATTATGTACTAGGTAATTACTTATGTATGGTGGTAGTGTGGCAGAATGAGGGTAATTTAGGTGTAATCTGCTTCGTATTCTCTTTGAAAACTGCATTAGAGAAGGTTAAATGCTTAAAAAAACAGGTCTTGGCATGTTTGTGGGTCGAATAAAATAGTAGTTTTTTTTTTTCTAGTATAATAGGTCTGGAATAGGCCAGTGGATTTGCCATGCAACACTCCAGGGTTCCAGGGAGATATTAAATATAAAGTCACACTAACCCTGGTAGTGATTCATATTCCTATTATGTTACTAGATCCTTGTCACAGGGCTATGCCTAACTAACAGAAACACTAGGGACTATGGTCTCTCTGAAGAAGAAGCAGAAAACTCAGGCTTTGCTGTGTGGTAACAATGCCTGTCGTAAGGCCTCATATGGAGGTTGCTCTAGTTCTGTATGTAATGATTACTTTCCTTGCCTTAGTGTTTGTTATGTGGAACTTACACCAGGCTAGCCTCGCTTTCCTTCCTCTGCTGCAGAATGCTAGATGTCTTTAAATACCGACATGAGAGTTCTGCATCCTAGATTTGCATATATTAGCAGTTAAAGAACGAAATATATCAACTACTTTGAGAACTTTTTCAAGTTTTCAAACTTGTAAATTTTTAGCAGTTTAGATTGTAAATATATAGGAGAGTATTAAAATATTTGGTGCCAAAAGGTTGTTTCTTCATTTAACTTTGTGTGTGTGTGTGTGTGTGTGTGTGTGTGTGTGTGTGTGTGTGAGAGAGAGAGAGAGAGAGAGAGAGAGAGAGAGAGAGAGAGTGAGTGTTTCTCTAATTGTACAGGAGGCATTAATTTTAAAATCAGCTTTAAGCCCTTTTGTCCATTTCAGGTCTATCTCTCTAATAACATTTTTATATAGAAAATTGTATTCCCCAAAAAGTACATCAGGTCTATGACATCTCTAGCTATAGGTAATTGGCTCGGTTGTACAGTACCCGTCATGGTCACTTCTAGCTTGGATATTATGACCTGTGCACAAAGTATATGCTGTCTCCAGCAATTGGCACTTACCCTCAAGTTCTAGAAAAAAAAATGACAATTCCCTGAACTGTTTCCAGAGACCCCCTGTATTCTTCTGACCAACCAGAAGAGGGGAAGTTTTTCTGGAAAATGATCTTTAAGGGATATGATGTTATTAAAATGATGTTCTTTAAGCTGCCTGGTGAACTCAAGACACAGGCCCACAGGAACAGCTGAAGACCTGTAGAGAGGAAAAACTACACGCCCGAAAGCAGAACACTCTGTCCCCATAACTGACTGAAAGAGAGGAAAACAGGTCTACAGCACTCCTGACACACAGGCTTATAGGACAGTCTAGCCACTGTCAGAAATAGCAGAACAAAGTAACACTGAAGATAATCTGATGGCAAGAGGCAAGCGCAGGAACCCAAGCAACAGAAACCAAGACTACATGCCATCATCGGAGCCCAATTCTCCCACCAAAACAAACATGGAATATCCAAACACACCAGAAAAGCAAGATCTAGTATCAAAATCATATTTGATCATGATGCTGGAGGACTTCAAGAAAGACATGAACACACTTAGGGAAGCACAGGAAAACATTAATAAACAAGTAAAAGCCTACAGAGAGGAATCGCAAAAATCCCTGAAAGAATTCCAGGAAAACACAATCAAACAGTTGAAGGAATTAAAAATGGAAATAGAAGCAATCAAGAAAGAACACATGGAAACAACCCTGGATATAGAAAACCAAAAGAAGAGACAAGGAGCTGTAGATACAAGCTTCACCAACAGAATACAAGAGATGGAAGAGAGAATCTCAGGAGCAGAAGATTCCATAGAAATCATTGACTCAACTGTCAAAGATAATGTAAAGCGGAAAAAGCTACTGGTCCAAAACATACAGGAAATCCAGGACTCAATGAGAAGATCAAACCTAAGGATAATAGGTATAGAAGAGAGTGAAGACTCCCAGCTCAAAGGACCAGTAAATATCTTCAACAGAATCATAGAAGAAAACTTCCCTAACCTAAAAAAAGAAATACCCATAGACATACAAGAAGCCTACAGAACTCCAAATAGATTGGACCAGAAAAGAAACACCTCCCGTCACATAATTGTCAAAACACCAAACGCACAAAATAAAGAAAGAATATTAAAAGCAGTAAGGGAAAAAGGTCAAGTAACATATAAAGGGAGACCTATCAGAATCACACCAGACTTCTCACCAGAAACTATGAAGGCCAGAAGATCCTGGACTGATGTCATACAGACCCTAAGAGAACACAAATGCCAGCCCAGGTTACTGTATCCAGCAAAACTCTCAATTAACATTGATGGAGAAACCAAGATATTCCATGACAAAACCAAATTTACACAATATCTTTCTACAAATCCAGCACTACAAAGGATAATAAATGGTAAAGCCCAACATAAGGAGGCAAGCTATACCCTAGAAGAAGCAAGAAACTAATCGTCTTGGCAACAAAACAAAGAGAATGAAAGCACACAAACATAACCTCACATCCAAATATGAATATAACGGGAAGCAATAATCACTATTTCTTAATATCTCTCAATATCAATGGCCTCAACTCCCCAATAAAAAGACATAGATTAACAAACTGGATACGCAACGAGGACCCTGCATTCTGCTGCCTACAGGAAACACACCTCAGAGACAAAGACAGACACTACCTCAGAGTGAAAGGCTGGAAAACAACTTTCCAAGCAAATGGTCAGAAGAAGCAAGCTGGAGTAGCCATTCTAATATCAAATAAAATCAATTTCCAACTAAAAGTCATCAAAAAAGATAAGGAAGGACACTTCATATTCATCAAAGGAAAAATCAACCAAGATGAACTCTCAATCCTAAATATCTATGCCCCAAATACAAGGGCACCTACATACGTAAAAGAAACCTTACTAAAGCTCAAAACACACATTGCACCTCACACAATAATAGTGGGAGATTTCAACACCCCACTCTCATCAATGGACAGATCATGGAAACAGAAATTAAACAGTGATGTAGACAGACTAAGAGAAGTCATGAGCCAAATGGACTTAACGGATATTTATAGAACATTCTATCCTAAAGCAAAAGGATATACCTTCTTCTCAGCTCCTCATGGTACTTTCTCCAAAATTGACCATATAATTGGTCAAAAAACGGGCCTCAACAGGTACAGAAAGATAGAAATAATCCCATGCGTGCTATCGGACCACCACGGCCTAAAACTGGTCTTCAATAACAATAAGGGAAGAATGCCCACATATACGTGGAAATTGAACAATGCTCTACTCAATGATAACCTGGTCAAGGAAGAAATAAAGAAAGAAATTAAAAACTTTTTAGAATTTAATGAAAATGAAGATACAACATACTCAAACTTATGGGACACAATGAAAGCTGTGCTAAGAGGAAAACTCATAGCGCTGAGTGCCTGCAGAAAGAAACAGGAAAGAGCATATGTCAGCAGCTTGACAGCACACCTAAAAGCTCTAGAACAAAAAGAAGCAAATACACCCAGGAGGAGTAGAAGGCAGGAAATAATCAAACTCAGAGCTGAAATCAACCAAGTAGAAACAAAAAGGACCATAGAAAGAATCAACAGAACCAAAAGTTGGTTCTTTGAGAAAATCAACAAGATAGATAAACCCTTAGCCAGACTAACGAGAGGACACAGAGAGTGTGTCCAAATTAACAAAATCAGAAATGAAAAGGGAGACATAACTACAGATTCAGAGGAAATTCAAAAAATCATCAGATCTTACTATAAAAACCTATATTCAACAAAATTTGAAAATCTTCAGGAAATGGACAATTTCCTAGACAGATACCAGGTATCTAAGTTAAATCAGGAACAGATAAACCAGTTAAACAACCCCATAACTCCTAAGGAAATAGAAGCAGTCATTAAAGGTCTCCCAACCAAAAAGAGCCCAGGTCCAGACGGGTAAAAGACCTCATACCAATATTATCCAAAACTATTCCACAAAATTGAAACAGATGGAGCCCTACCGAATTCCTTCTACGAAGCCACAATTACTCTTATACCTAAACCACACAAAGACACAACAAAGAAAGAGAACTTCAGACCAATTTCCCTTATGAATATCGACGCAAAAATACTCAATAAAATTCTGGCAAACCGAATTCAAGAGCACATCAAAACAATCATCCACCATGATCAAGTAGGCTTCATCCCAGGCATGCAGGGATGGTTTAATATACGGAAAACCATCAACGTGATCCATTATATAAACAAACTGAAAGAACAGAACCACATGATCATTTCATTAGATGCTGAGAAAGCATTTGACAAAATTCAACACCCCTTCATGATAAAAGTCCTAGAAAGAATAGGAATTCAAGGCCCATACCTAAACATAGTAAAAGCCATATACAGCAAAACAGTTGCTAACATTAAACTAAATGGAGAGAAACTTGAAGCAATCCCACTAAAATCATGGACTAGACAAGGCTGCCCACTCTCTCCCTACTTATTCAATATAGTTCTTGAAGTTCTAGCCAGAGCAATCAGACAACAAAAGGAGATCAAAGGGATACAGATCGGAAAAGAAGAGGTCAAAATATCACTATTTGCAGATGACATGATAGTATATTTAAGTGATCCCAAAAGTTCCACCAGAGAACTACTAAAGCTGATAAACAACTTCAGCAAAGTGGCTGGGTATAAAATTAACTCAAATAAATCAGTTGCCTTCCTCTATACAAAAGAGAAACAAGCCGAGAAAGAAATTAGGGAAACGACACCCTTCATAATAGACCCAAATAATATAAAGTACCTCGGTGTGACTTTAACCAAGCAAGTAAAAGATCTGTACAATAAGAACTTCAAGACACTGAGGAAAGAAATTGAAGAAGACCTCAGAAGATGGAAAGATCTCCCATGCTCATGGATTGGCAGGATTAATATAGTAAAAATGGCCATTTTACCAAAAGCAATCTACAGACTCAATGCAATCCCCATCAAAATACCAATCCAATTCTTCAAAGAGTTAGACAGAACAATTTGCAAATTCATCTGGAATAACAAAAAACCCAGGATAACTAAAGCTATCCTCAACAATAAAAGGACTTCAGGGGGAATCACTATCCCTGAACTCAAGCAGTATTACAGAGCAATAGTGATAAAAACTGCATGGTATTGGTACAGAGACAGACAGATAGACCAATGGAATAGAATTGAAGACCCAGAAATGAACCCACACACCTATGGTCACTTGATTTTTGACAAAGGAGCCAAAACCATCCAATGGAAAAAAGATAGCATTTTCAGCAAATGGTGCTGGTTCAACTGGAGGGCAACATGTAGAAGAATGCAGATCGATCCATGCTTATCACCCTGTACAAAGCTTAAGTCCAAGTGGATCAAGGACCTCCACATCAAACCAGACACACTCAAACTAATAGAAGAAAAACTAGGGAAGCATCTGGAACACATGGGCACTGGAAAAAATTTCCTGAACAAAACACCAATGGCTTATGCTCTAAGATCAAGAATCGACAAATGGGATCTCATAAAACTGCAAAGCTTCTGTAAGGCAAAGGACACTGTGGTTAGGACAAAACGGCAACCAACAGATTGGGAAAAGATCTTTACCAATCCTACAACAGATAGAGGCCTTATATCCAAAATATACAAAGAACTCAAGAAGTTAGACCGCAGGGAAACAAATAACCCTATTAAAAAATGGGGTTCAGAGCTAAACAAAGAATTCACAGCTGAGGAATGCCGAATGGCTGAGAAACACCTAAAGAAATGTTCAACATCTTTAGTCATAAGGGAAATGCAAATCAAAACAACCCTGAGATTTCACCTCACACCAGTGCGATTGGCTAAGATCAAAAACTCAGGTGACAGCAGATGCTGGCGAGGATGTGGAGAAAGAGGAACACTCCTCCATTGTTGGTGGGATTGCAGACTGGTAAAACCATTCTGGAAATCAGTCTGGAGGTTCCTCAGAAAATTGGACATTGAACTGCCTGAGGATCCAGCTATACCTCTCTTGGGCATATACCCAAAAGATGCCTCAACATATAAAAGAGACACGTGCTCCACTATGTTCATCGCAGCCTTATTTATAATAGCCAGAAAATGGAAAGAACCCAGATGCCCTTCAACAGAGGAATGGATACAGAAAATGTGGTACATCTACACAATGGAATATTACTCAGCTATCAAAAACAACGAGTTTATGAAATTCGTAGGCAAATGGTTGGAACTGGAAAATATCATCCTGAGTGAGCTAACCCAATCACAGAAAGACATACATGGTATGCACTCATTGATAAGTGGCTATTAGCCCAAATGCTTGAATTACCCTAGATCCCTAGAACAAACGAAACTCAAGACGGATGATCAAAATGTGAATGCTTCACTCCTTCTTTAAATGAGGAAAAAGAATACCCTTGGCAGGGAAGGGAGAGGCAAAGATTAAAACAGAGACTGAAGGAACACCCATTCAGAGCCTGCCCCACATGTGGCCCATACATATACAGCCACCCAATTAGACAAGATGGATGAAGCAAAGAAGTGCAGACCGACAGGAGCCGGATGTAGATCGCTCCTGAGAGACACAGCCAGAATACAGCAAATATAGAGGCGAATGCCAGCAGCAAACCACTGAACTGAGAATAGGTCCCCTATTGAAGGAATCAGAGAAAGAACTGGAAGAGCTTGAAGGGGCTCGAGACCCCAAAAGTACAACAATGCCAAGCAACCAGAGCTTCCAGGGACTAAGCCACTACCTAAAGACTATACATGGACTGACCCTGGACTCTGACCCCATAGGTAGCAATGAATATCCTAGTAAGAGCACCAGTGGAAGGGGAAGCCCTGGGTCCTGCTAAGACTGAACCCCCAGTGAACTAGTCTATGGGTGGAGGGCGGCAATGGGGGGAGGGTTGGGAGGGGAACACCCATAAGGAAGGGGAGGGGGGAGGGGGATGTTTGCCCGGAAACCGGGAAAGGGAATAACACTCGAAATGTATATAAGAAATACTCAAGTTAATAAAAAAAAATGATGTTCTTTTTTTTTTTTGTGGCAACAAACCCAAGAACACAAACTGTAATTATTATTGAAAAAAATCTTAGATAAAAGATAAAGTTACTTATTTCCATGGTTTTGTAGTTAATTTGATGTTATTTATACAAGGAGATATAAATTGCAAAGGGTGATATTATAGAAACTAGTGTTTCAAACAGCAATTGCTGTTAGAAAATTCTGAAATGAGAGTTAGTTACATGAGCTATGATTGATCGTGTGTCATAGCTATATCAAAATATGTAGAATGACACAGGCTTTTTTTAACTTCCTTTTGAGAACTATTCAAGTCATTACCCAGGGTTGGTTTTTAATTGCAAATAATATAGGCACAGCAGTAATACAATATTTGCATATATTTGCCTATATCCTAGTTTTAACATATCACATTAAGTACTAAATATTATGAAAATGTGTAAATGAGAGTGATAAATTTGCTTCTACCCTGGCCACATTTTATTATGCACAAATAAGATTTCTCTACAAAAAAACAATCCACCAAACAAAGAAACACCACAATCAATGCAAGACTAAACTGGGCTTCAGAACTGGGCTTTCAGAAATGGTCAATGGTTAGACCATTGGCTGCTCTTCCAAAGGGTTTAATTCCCAGCCTCCAAAACTCACAATCATCTGTAACTCCAGTTCCAGGAAATTAAATGTCCTCTTTTGTGCTCTGTTGCATGAGGCACATATTTTGTGCGGAGACATACATGAAGGCAGCGCACACACACACACACACACACACACACACACACCCACACCCACACACACACACAAATAAATATGATTTGGTTGTTTCTCTCTCATCTCTCTCTCGTCTCTCTATCATCTATCTATCTATCTATCTATCTATCTATCTATCTATCTATCTATCTATCTATTATCTATCTATCATCTATCTATATATCTATCTACTAAAAGTTTATATGTATATGTATTCAAACATTGTCCTAGTTGGCAATAGTGGCAGAGAGAAGCCAGCTTAACTGTGCTGCTTCTATCGCTCATCCCAGTCATCCATGAGGGTTAATCTGTCATGTTTTACCCAACTGCTCACCACTGAGACCATCACATGGAATATAAGTTCCTAACATAAGAATTTGAGAAGACACCGTTATTTAGACCATAGCAGTAATTAAGGATTTTTTTTAAAGTCTCGTAAAATACATGATGTTGGTAATAAAGTTGAGACATCAAGAGCAAGACCATCTTCTGATAAACTATTAGATATATCACTTCCATTTCACATTTGTATGTGATTCATGGGAGATTCAAGACATATTAACCTTTTTGGTTTCTTTATTCTACAGAATTATAGATAAAATTACAGACAAAATGTACTCAGATAACTTTCCAACACTTCATTTCCATATGTACTAAATACTTTTATGTTTGAGCTGTCAAGATGGCGAGATGGGTAAAGTGTTTGCAATGTAAGCTTGATTTCCTGAATTCAGACCCCCAGCACCCTCCTCCAAAACTAAAAATCTTGATGTTGTAGCATGTATGTCATTATCCCAGAATGCACCTCTGAGGGAAAAGAGGCTGTGGGTTGCCCTGGTGCTGTTTGTATCTTGATGCTAATTCTGCTTCCTTAAGAGGGGCTGCCTAAGATGAGGAGTGAACCATATACTCAGGTGACTTCATCAGAAAGCTTCTCCCCATTGTAACTTGTAAATTAAAGGGAAGAGCCAGTGATTGGGCAGGGGAAGGGAAGGTGGAACTGAAGAGTTGTAGGGAGAAGAAGGGAAGAGAGAGAAGGGGACGACAACTGAGGAGAAGGAGGTGGAAGGAAAATAGAGCTGAAGTAAGTGGCCTGGATAAACCTCAAGTTATAAGGGATCTTACAGCTGGAGTAGGGCAGTGGCAGAGCTGACCAATCTAGGCATGAAGCTTGTACTCATAGTAACTGAGTTGTGTTTTCTTTGCACGGGCTTATTTGGGTTGGAGAGGTTACCACAACAGGAGGCAAAAAGCAGGTTTGCTGTAAACTCATGGGCCAATTGGAATGGCATTCATAGTAGTGAGTAAGAGGGAACTGACCCTCAAAGATATCTCCTGATTGCCACATGTGCATCGTGGTATGCACACACGTGCAATAACATACCACACTACCATGTATACACACATACACAAAGCATCAAATTAAAACTAATTTATATTGCTATATGATGTACACATTTAAAACATAAATAGGTAGTTTAATTTTAGCCATCCTTTACAGAACAGTATGAATTAAAAGTCTTTACATAGAACTACAGGGCATCACAAGCTAGTGATCAATTACTTTCAATTACTTATTTTACCTGAAGAGTTTCTGTCAAGGAAATACCTATTGGCTCAGTTCAAACTCCATAGTTCTCTCCTTTACAAAAACCCATTCTGATGTGTTCGTATTCTTGTAACACTTTAGCTCTCTGACTCTGCATGTATTTTGTGGCTCTGGCACCCTAATAAGCCATTATTTTTTCAAAAAAAGGATAACTTTATTTTTATATCGTTAAGTGTCCTTTCCTCAGACTATGATGAATTTTGCTTTCTGTCTTTTATTTGCATAAGTAAAATCTTCATTTTCGCATTACTGTGTATCTTTTCTGTATCTAATTAACATTAACTTTCTTTTGACTGTTCAGGGCAGGCTATTTGCCTCAGAATATTCCCCTAGAGATCATCAGATACCTCTCTGAGGAAAAGGATTTTCTTCCTTGGCATGCTGCCAGCCGAGCTCTTTATCCTCTGGATAAATTACTGGACCGCATGGAAAACTACAATATCTTCAATGTAAGAATATAGCATTTCTCCTTTCTAATATTCAGAAGATAAACTATTTTCTTATTATGCACTCTATGCAACTGAGTCTGAATTATTTCATTTCCTCTTTACTCGTGTAGGCTGTTATTTTTGTCCTGATTTTCTATGCAATTCCGATGACAGTTACTTGAAAAAAGAAATTTAACACAAGGTACCTTTTATTCTGGCCTAAAAGTGTCAATTAAGCTTAAGTGCTTGAGAATTTAAGAAAGGATGTACACTGCAAATCCATAAAAGTTCAAACTTACTTCTTCAGAGTTAAAGGGCTCTCTGTTCACAAAGGACTTAACCTGAGTGGAGAGATCCCAGAAAACTTAACAGAATATAGACAGTTTCAATAAAGATTCTTAGTCATTATTTTTATCCAAAAGGGCATGGTGAATTCAATGCACCTCCTTAATTAACAAGGATAAGATCAACATTGAGGGCAAAGCCCATCCATAATTGGGTCCAGGGGGATACAGGACAGCAAACAACAGATAATCCAGGCAGACACGGAGGCATGACACACATTCCAAAATGGTACCTGACCAGATTTTCTAAGCTTAAAGTCCAGGGAGCCAAAATTGTACTGCCAAGAGCACCTAATCGGATTCAATGATCATTTTGAAAAAAAATCAGGATTAAGTACCGCTAATGAGCTTTTCATTCCTTGCTTTCTTATCACAGTGATTCTAGTGCGCTGTAAATTTTCCTTCAGATATTTTTTAAGAACCTGCACTGTGCTTTATGAAATGATTCCGCGACTTAGGACATAACGTCTGCGAATTAACACACACAATTGAGATTGCTCAAAGATGGGTTGTCAGTGATTCAGTTTGTTATTAGAACCACCTAGATTGTCTAATGCTCATCCCAGTTGCATCATGGCCTCCTGTTTTTCTTACCCAAAGGCTTCATCAAGGTGACTCCGACGACTTAGTGTTTTAAAATTGAGAATAATCATGGCTTGCCTGTTCGTTGCTGTTAGATTTGCACAAGCCCTTAGCAACAGACATGCAAAGAAATGTGTCCTTTGAGTTAGGGGATAATGTTTATCTGCTAGAGAAAGTTTCCCTTTGTCCCTAACAAAGAGTCGTCGAGGTGTGAAACTCCTAAAATGGCAAAATACACTCTTGTGTATGTTTATGCTTTTGAATAGTATAGTTTTTGTTAGAGTCCTCTGTTATAATAAAAGTTAAGCAATGCTCTTACTGTAATTTTTAGTGCTTTCATTCCTTAGACAAAATTCTAAGATCACATTAAAGACAGGGAGAGCATACCTTACATCCGCTTTGATATTTAAATGCACCATTGGGTGAACAGATTTTTGAAATTGTGATACTATGTCACTGTAAGGAAGTGTTGCGTGCACCCTCTCTTCCACAATACTAGCCTATTGGCTGGGCCAGTCTAACAGCTTTGTGTGGAGGAGACTCTAGAGATGCAAAATGTACAAATATTAGTTGTTTCAGTTGAAGAGAATGGCCCAGAGATTAAAATTGCTTGTTGTTCTTCTGGAAGACCGTAGTTCGATTACCAGCCTTGCCTTGGGTAGCTTACAATCACCTATAACTCTAGCTACAGTAGATCTGAGGCCCTTTCCTGCCCCACTGCAAGCACCTGTACAGATCTGGCATCTATTTCTATAGGCACCCAGACTATGCATAAACAAAAATGCAACCTTAAAAAGCATATTAGGTGATTGTTTTACTAAGACTTATCTATGTGTGGCTACATATCTGCACGCATGAATCTCACCCAGAATATTCCCCATTTTTCTTACTTTATTAAGACTGCTCATGAAAAAATTAGCACCGCACGTTATTCAGTTAGAAGAAAAGAATACCATCTTCTATGTCTGAAATAGTAAATTGAATAAAAGCATAGGAAAAATATTACGTGGAATTACCGAGATTTCGGTTTTTAACTTACAGAATTTGGGAAGAAATGAAGCTAATGCCGTCTTGGTTTCTCTCATTCTCCACACAGGAATATATTCTAAAACAAGTGGCAACAACCTACAGCAAGCTTGGATGGCCAAAGAACAACTTCAATGGCTCTGTCGTTCAAGCTTCCTATCAACATGAGTACTGTTTGACTTTACTGTTCTCCTCCTTCCCCAGTCTGTGTGAATGCACACACTGCTAGTGACACTGTGACTTCAGCATCACCAGGTTGCCTTTGTCTCAGTCTTCATTTTGCATTTCACTTACCTAGGGAAGACTGCAGCTGAGCCACACAGGTTTTGCTGCCTGGTGATGAGAACAAAGCAGTTCAGGACTGTGTTTTCATTTAAGAGCTGTTTGTGTTGTGGTCTTGGGATCAGTACCTGCACCCTTGAGTGAAGGACTAGCTTCAGAAAACAGTGTGCTTAACTCCCATTCAGTTTAATTCAGTCTCTTTACACAGCACCATAGGATTTCCATGTCTAAACATATTTTGTGTTATCTTTTACTTACCTACCGTATTAATTACCTTTTCCACGCTGTAACAAAATAAGTGATAAAAGGAAACAAAGTTTTTCCACACAGTATATTTCATACAATAGATTTTATGCAAATATATGAGGGAAGGTCTTTCCTTCCCACAACTTCTCCTAGATATACGCTACCTCCGTACCCACCCAGTTTCAAGTGGTTCTCTCTCTTGAGCAAAAACCAAAAAGAAAGAAAGAAAAAGAAGAAAATAAAGACAGACAAATAAAACCCAGTAAGACAAAAGAAATAAGCAAATAAAACAAAAAAATCGAATCAGTTTTGTGATAGCCAAGGACATCTGGGCATGGAGTCTCTCACAGAGTATGGTGTTTATACATACAGTGACTCTAAGTGGAGAAAGTTGATTTTTCCTTGTCTGGTTTGAACCTGTACAAGTCTTATAAAGGTTGCCACAGTCTTTGTGAGTTCGTATATGTGTCAGTCCTGTTTAAATAGAAGGTTTATTTTGCCCCTTGTTTCACAAAGATACTTTCCAGGAGTCATCATGGATGGTAGTGGGTGAGTGAGGGGAATTATCATATTGTATCCACACTCAGGAAGCAAGAAGAGGTGAAGTTTATGGTTTAGTTTGGCTTCTTCCCTTTTCCTGAATAAGGTCTAGGCTTCTGCCCAGGGAATGATACCATGTACATTCAGAGTGAGTCTTGTTTCTTCAGTATTCTATCTCTGAAAACAACAGGCATATCGGAGACATTTCTCCATTGCTAAATTTGAATCCAATCGAGATGTCAATGGAGATAACCAACATATGAGAGATGGTGGTCTGT
The DNA here is from genome assembly GCF_021556685.1 of Rattus norvegicus. Classification (NCBI taxonomy): domain Eukaryota; kingdom Metazoa; phylum Chordata; class Mammalia; order Rodentia; family Muridae; genus Rattus; species Rattus norvegicus. Next base: position 59,696,404 of record NC_141540.1, on the reverse strand, counting down.
CTGTCTCTGGCTTTCCCATATGTGTATTTTCTATCTGTATCCAACCAACCATTCATCTGTGTGTCCATCCATCCATCCATCCATCCATCCATCCATCCATCCATCCATCCAACCACCATACATACATACATACATACATACATACATACATACATACAAACAAACAAAATGAATTTCTCTGATTTTTTCACATAGTAACATTTTATTTAACCATTTTCCCCCTTTGACAACATACATACAGAGAGCTACGGAGGGAAGTGATAATGTTGGCCTGTAGCTTTGGGAACAAGCACTGTCACCAGCAGGCGTCAACTCTTATTTCAGACTGGATTTCCAGCAATAGAAACAGGTAAGGTGGAGCACACTCTACACTTCTGATGGCATTTTTCAGATCTTGGTGGCTACATCCCTCTTATCAACTGGGGAAAAGCAAGGCAAGAAAAATACACAGAAGAACACTCACTGTCTCAGCTTCACTGTGGGCAAAGTAGCAGCTTGGAAGCTATGATACATTCATCCTGGGACAGTTACTCAGGCTTTAGGCTAACTTTCTTTGTCCTGGCCCTCACTCTTCATATACATGGAGGGAGGTCACCTTTTATTAAGTCTGGTAACTTCCTTATATGAAAGAAATTAACTTAATTTAAACTCTTAAAGGTTTTCATAAAGGTTGAAATATTTATTCACAGCCACCAGCATAGATTATCAACAAAGAACCAGAACTGATGTTTAAATGAAAAACTAAAAACCAAAAGGTCGTAAGCAAGGCCTTTGCTCTTTGGGTGCCCCTCGACAATGACCTTAACCTTGTATCTTATCTTAGAATTTTATGATGCATAATATTAATACAAATGGAAAATTAAAATTATTTAATAAAATGTTTTTAAGAAAACATTATTCTATGAAATGTCACATTTTAATGAAAGTGACAGATGTATCATACCTCTGTATGGCTTATAGACACATACATCTTATTGACATAATGGTAGTTCTTTGTATTTCTAGGAGTCTTTCTTCATATATATATATATATATATATACATATATATCAATAAGATCAGTGTGTATGGATGTGTGTGTTCACTCACGTGTGTGTGTCATCTATTAGACATATATAGGTATAACACATTTATTACTTTCATTAAAATGTGGCATTTCATAGACTGATTTCTTAAAAATATTTTATTAAATACATATATATATAAATATACATATAGTCATACATATACTTTCATATATATGGAGCCAGTTTCCCAAAGTGTGTATGTATGATATATATGATATGTGTGTACATATGTATATATATGATTATTTTCTGCTGTGTGTGTGTATATATGATTAGATTCTGGCTTCCATGATTAACTACAGAACAACAGTCTCATGGGAAGAGAAGGGCATTTAGAGGATGATGTTTTGTGGGTCACAAGAGGTTTAACTCTGATGTAGGTCTTTGTAGTGAAAACCTCTCAGAGAAACATACAACTGAAGCCATTAATACTTGCTTTGGGAACAATTTGATAATTGTCCTAGCAACAATTTCACATTTAAATTTAATACCTCACTGAGTCCAAACCAAAGAATGGCAGACGCATTTAGAAGTGTGGTTCAGGAGGGAAAGCCTTCATTGGAATGTTTAGTGATCCTTTAATGTTTCTCACTTCCTCTAACAGTCCCCCTCGTTCTTTAAATGATTGTTTCTGATCCGATGCCGAGTTAAGGGGGAAAGTACTTTGTCACTATCATCTGTCAACTGTTCCATCACATCTGTCTTTCTAGGCCCAAAGTGTCATCATTTTAAAAATTTTACTGACGTCAGCACTTAGTATCCTTCGGGCTAAGTCTTCTGAAAGCTGTCACATTAGAATTGGACACATTATAAGACCTAATCGCCTGTTGTCCTCACCTCCTCTGAGTCTGCCACATGCAATTAGAACACAAAAACATTTACTTAAAATGTAAAGTGAAAAATTAGGACATGTATCATATATACATGTATACAATAAATAGAATGAACAATATTAATATTTACAAATTATAATATCTATTGCCTTATCCTTTATTTTTACAAGGTTTTCTATTGATGTATTTATAAGGTATTTATTGGCTATAAATACATCCTTTCTTTGGAACTAATAATTGATTTTAATCTTTCACTTAACTTATCTATGTGAACATGTTTTTCTTTCTGTTTCATTAAAATGTGCTTGACAACACTGTATATTATCATAATTTCCAAAGAGCATTCAGGCTTAGCATCCACATTTAGAAATTATAATTATTGTGGAAAGTCCTCTAATTTTAAAAATAATGATTTACCTGTAAACTTTATTAAGCAAGTTTTTGTGTCCGATGGTAGCTGAAAAGCAAATAGAAGTGATCTCAAAATTAATAGTGCACAGTTCTATTAATCGTATAGTATGACGGTGGTGTTCAATATATTTATAGTTTATTTTCTGAAAAAAATTAGCAAAAGAGAGGGGGAGGACATGCCATAGGAACAGGTTTCTGCTTAGAAGGAGCTCATTCTCTCCCGTGATAGATAAAGCTAGCTTAATTAGGCTTGGACCAGGGGCAGCAGTGGCTCTGTACCAGAATGTAAGGCAGAAGGATGAGATTCCAAGTGGCACACACAGGATGCTGCCTAGTTTAATAAGTATACTAGTTTTCACTCACAAGCCTTTGTAATCTATTATTCCCATAATTCCTTGATAAATGGAAGTTTATGCATAAGTGGTCAGCTCATTTTGGCTTTGATAATTCTGCCTTTATTCATGGTAAAAGTCATTAAGGCAGAGCCAAATATTTTGTGATTCCTTTTGACAGTTCCTTCATTACTGTTATGATCTCTGCTTTGTTTTCTTTTGTGCTGAGGCATGCAGATTTGCGGAATGGAGTTTACTCTGTTTACTAAGCTTTGCTTAAGCGACTGTGTGGTGTGCCCACCAGTGGTCTACTGAAGCAGAGGACACGATTTCCACTGAACCAGTGCATGTGAAGATTAGGGTTTTCTCTCATTTATTCACATGGCATCTTGATAGTAGAACAACAAACACCAGGAAAGATGGTTGACAGATATGCTAGGTTTAGCTTTCTTCCTTTTCAATATAATATTTTTATTTATTATTTGGGATTTCCACACAATGTACCCTGGTTACACTCAAGTTCTCTCAAGTCTACCCACTACCCTTGTGACCTTCCTACCTATCCTCTACCCCCAAAAAGAAAAAAATAAAAAGGAAGAAAGACCACAAGTGTAATTTGTATTACCTGTATTCTCCCTGAAACATGGTCAACTCCCTGGGCTCAGCCTCTTAAAGAAAACTGTTTAATAAATATACTACTCCTCATTCACAAGCTTTTGCAATGTATTGTTTCCATAATTCCTTTATAAATGGAAGTTTATGCATAAGTAGTCAGCTCATTTTGGTTTTGATAATTCTGCTTTTGTTCATGGTACAAATGATTAAGTTGGAGCCAAACATCTTATAATTCTTTTGACAGTTTCTTCCCCACTCGCACCTCTTACCAGAAGCCATCAAATGGGGAGAGCTATATTTCAGCTTCTTTATCACAAATTTATAATAGTTCTCTTCGATGGCTTCCTATATAGGCTGTGATTTTGGGTGAATGGTGTGGGGAGGTGTAGAGACAGGTAATATCACCAAATCACCAAAAATAAAAGCTTAAGTTTCTTATATAAACAGTAAAGGGGGAAATAGACTTGAGTTGCTTAGTCAGCTTTCTTTTCTCACTGTTTCATTATTTACCTGGGACCTTAAAAGGGGCAATTTTTAAAAAAATTATCTAAGTGAGGAGCACTGGGAGTCACATAAATAACATGTAGAACAGGTTGGAAGGTGTGTGTTTACCATGAAAACTCAGAACAATGAAGCCGGAAGTCGTGAGGCTCACGTATCTTAGGAGGTGCTGTGGAGCTGTTTCAGCATCTTGACACATTAGGCAGATGGGCCAATCAGAGCCCCTGGAATCAGGAAAATGGAACAGATGTGAATGTCAGTGCAAGGAGGATAACGGAAACAAAGGCTGCCATGAATAGCTGGAGATGATGGCAGCAGGGAGAAAAAGCCAGGACTTACAGTGGGTGATACATCGGATGAGTCGACATTCTGATCCCTTTTAAACTATTCAAATGCTACAGCGTGCCGAATTGTAATGGTGATGTCATGCATAAAAATGTATTGAGCTGCCTTCAGGTCTTGTTAGGTTGCAATTTGCAGGCTAAGTTCAGCCGAGTGCCGCGGATCAGAACGGAGACAAATTGCCAAGCCTTCAGTAGAGAACAATACAAATGATAAAAAGATCGTGGAAATATGAACCGGGAGAGAGCTTGTGAGACCTGGAAATTTCACACCTAAAGGAGAAAAATAAGAAGGACCAGTTTTTTTTTTAATTTTTATATATTAAAACCATAAGACAGAAGTAGTTTCTCTCATTTGTTTGTAAGTTGGTAAGAAGTAGAAGTTCACTGAGTGAAGTACGGAGCGTTCTCTGCTACTGCAGATTAATTTCTACTTGACAATCTGTGCTGGGTGCAGTGGACTCCGTGCATTGGCCACATGGGGATCAGAACTGTTTTCAGTAATAGATTTAAGCTGAAATTACATGTGTGCCCACAGTATTTTTTCAAATAGCATTAGAGGGCACAACGAAGCTTTAATTGCATTTGGAGTGTGATGATGGTTAGTTAACATTGGATTGTTGGAGTACACAGTCCATATAATGTAAGCCAATCTAATAAATCCCCTCTCTAATACATATTCCCCTGATGTCTGTTTTCCTGTAGAGGACACCGAGTAATACATAGATTAACTTTGTATGAAAGATTTACTCAACAGATAATAGTGCCCTTTTCTAACATGTAAACCAGAAACTGACATCTTAACTCTACTTTAAAAAAATACTTTAAAATGGGGCTGGGGAATTAGCTCAGTCAATGGAGAACTTTTCTGGCACATGGATTCTATTCATTGAATCTTTATGTGTGATAGCATCTTTCTGTAATCCCAGTACTGGAGAAGAAAAGACCATGATTCTTTGGAAATTACTGGCCAATGAACCTGTCCTATATGGTGAGCTCTGGCTAAGTAAGAGGCTTTGTCTCAAAAACCAAGGTGGGCAGTTCCTGAATAACACCACCTCATGTTATCCTCTGGCTTCCACAGACTCACAGACACACAGACACACAGACACACACACACACACACACACAGACACACACACACATATATATACACATATGCACACATATGCACATATACACAAAGCACACATATATACACATACACATGCACACACACATATACACACATGTGTATCTATATGTGCATGCACAAATGTACTCTCACTCACAAAATCATACACTTTCGAAAGACAAAGTTTATTGAACTGAAATGATTTTAAAAATCCCTTTGAAACCAGAAAAAAAATTTAGAGGCTCCTCTCTGATATTTTGTGAGTTTAATCAGAAACTTCACTACTCCTGTAATTATTCATAATGTCACTAATATGTTACTAATATTGGTCATCAATCAACAGTTACCTTACTTTTAATCCTTGTTACATTTGAGACTACCAGGTTTTATGTAAAATTTTACTTTTAATTTTGCCCAAGGAAAATGCAGGTAGGTCCTGTAGAAGTTTTGCAGCTTGCCAAGATGACCAGTAGAAGGACGGGGCTCTCTGATCCTTTCAGCCTGATTCCTTCTTCTACTATATTTGGTTCATTGTACATTGAGTTGCCATATATAATTTTTCAAGACTGGTTTAAAATATTGAAAACCTAAAAGCAGTTAATGCATGTTAAGTGCTGCCCGCAGAAGCAGATATACATAACTGGATGAAGAACTGGTGGCTCTAAGCTTCAACAGGCAGTATCCAGAGCTGAGCACCCCAGTTTACCAGGTACCACATCAGTATTTATGGCTAAGTGGGTAGAGTGTGGTCTAATGGTCTGCATTTATAAGAAGATCCCAAGTAACGGTAGTGCAGTTGCTCTGGGGACACACTTCTGGAACTGCTGATGTAAGCAAAGAGAATTCCCCAGAGTAAAGGACATTTGTGATCAAACCGAGGCTGCTCAACTAGAAACCCTTGACAAAGCCCTTACCTTCCTTGTCAGACAAGTGGCAGTCATCTCTCTGATCAACTGCTCCGGCTGCAAGAGCTCAGTAAGAGAGGGTCTATCTACCCTCAGACACGTAAACCTCAGATGAAGTAAAGACAAACAAAACAACAAAACATGACAAAAACAGTCCCTCTTGTAGTGTGCCTCTGTGTGATGATTAATGTGAATTTTAAGTAGTGAAATCAGAGATAGTAACATTTATTAGATGTGTTCAGTGTTAAGCCCACATTACATAAGTTTGGGATTTTCAAAAGGTAATAGAGAAAAAATATTATCAAAGTTATTTTAAATTAGGAATGAGAGAACATTTATTCTTTTCCCCTTCTTTAAGAAAACACTGCCAATCTAGGTCTCTAAGTAAATATTATCTTTCCTTTCTTCTTTATGATAATTAGATGCCACACGGACCCCCATTGGTCATACCTTGTTACTTCTTATACTACAGACATAGAAACTCATTGCATTTATCTCTGTATGTCACCTTTGTCCATCATTTCTTGACTTTTATTAGAATATAAATATGGGAGGACAAAGGACTCTTTGTATCATGCCTTAAATAAATTGATTGGAAAATATTTGGGGGCTGGAGAGGTTGATCAGTGGTTAAGAGCATTGACCTTCCAGAGGGCCCAAGAACAATACTGAAAACCCACACGACAGCTCACAAAATCTGGCACCCATATATAGACGTGCAGGCAGACCATCCATGCACATAAAATAAGGATATGTTTTAAAAACCTGTATATTATCAACCTCTAAAACCAGGACTTAGTTTAACTTAACAGTCTATGAGATTTGGGAATTTCCGGTCCTGTTCCTTTAGAACATATCATAGATTGTACCAAACATTACATTCATGGATTCTCCAGTCAGAACTGCTTAGCCAGGAAAGTGTTAGCTTAACCACATAACTGTTTTACAGAGGAGTGAATAGAACGGGGAATTTAGATATAGAATGATAAGCACCTGGCTGGCCCAATCACCAGAGAATTGAGTTAAGGAATTACATTTTGCCCCTTGTTTTACTCTGAATAAATGTGAACTTTAGACAAACTCAAGCAGCTTCTTAAGAAAGGAGGTTTCCCAAAGCCTCAGTGGTTTTGTCAAATCTTCATACCTGCTATGTGAATATAAACCATATGCGTTTCCTTCTCTAGCTCAGTTATGGTACAATTTGGTCATTTGATACAAGGGCAGGTGCTGATACGTTCAGGAAGTGTATTTTGAGCAGTTCCTATTTGCTGGGTACACTTGGAATGTAGTAGTTTTCATCGGTTTGATGATAGACTCTCTCACTTGGCTTGAATTGACAGTGCATGGTCCTAGGTTATAAACCATAAAGTCTAGTGGAGTGACATCTTAGCTACTTTTCAACTGCTACAACCAAGCAATATGAACAAGGCATATTAATTTGGTGCCCACAATTTCAGAAGGTCTGTTTCCATGGACATCTTGGTGGAGAGCACAGAAGCAAGCAAGCAGGCATAGCATTAGGGTAGTAGCTGAAAGCTTACATCATTCATATATATATATATATATATATATATATATATATATATAATAGTTTCTTCTTTAAGGAATTTCTTTATTTCCATTTCAAATGTTTTTCCCTTTCCTGGTTTCCTGTCCATATGCCCCCTATCCCCTCCTATAAGGGTGTTCTCTCTCCACAACCCCCCACCTGCCTCCCCACCCTGGCATTCCCCTACACTGTGGGGTGCAGCCTTGGCAGGACCAAGGGCTTCTCCTCCCACTGATGCCCAACAAGGCCATCCTCTGCTACACATGCTGGAGCCATGGGTCTGTCCATGTGTAGTCTGGGTAGTGGTTTAGTCCCTAGGAGCTCTTGTTGGTTGGTATTGTTGTTCTTAGGGGGTTGCAATCCCATTCAACTTTTTCAATCCTTTCTCTAACTCCTCCAATGGGGACCCCGTTCTCAGTTCTGGTTTGCTACTAGCATTCGAGAGTTTACATCTTAATCCATATATATGAACCAGAGATAGTTAAACAGAAAGGGGATGGCCTTTGGAAGCTGCAGAACCCACTTCTAGTGACATACCTCTTTCAACAAGGCCAATCCTCCTTCTCAAAAATTTCTGCCAATCATGGACAAAGTATTAAAATACATGAGCCTATGAGGGTCATTATCATTCAAACCACTACAGGTAGAGACCAAATTTCAAAAACAGTCAGATAACTGAAATCAAAGCTCAAGCAAGTGTCACCAATGAGAAATCTGTCACCTGTGAGAGTCAAGACATTATTGTATAGGAATGAAATTATTGTATGTATTGATTATATCAAAATAAATTTTAAATTGTGCTGAAAGGAAGTTGTGGAATGAAGGAGGTAAAGTTTTCTGAGCATTACTGAGGAAGAGAGAGTGACCAACTCTAATGCCTGTAATTCTTAATAGAAGAAATTCAGAAAATATCATCTAAATAATTCTACAAGCTCCTGCTCTGTGCTGATATGTCTTCTAAAATATGCCTAGGATGGCATGCAACAATTTCTATCAACAAACATTTAAATAATTTCAAAGACTTAACTCACAGTGAACTGTTGAAATGCATTTCAAAATGTGGTCTTTTCTTACACTCCAAATGCAACCAGTGGACTCTAAAAAAGCAATTTTAATTGTGCTTATAATTAGATATTTAACAATATGATTGCTATCTCTTTGGCATAATATTTTTATATTTTAGAAATTGTATCAAATCAATTTTGATCATAATCAGGCTCCTACTCCAACTAGACCAATCCCACCTCTGCACATTCTCTCCCAACTTCACACATTCTTTATTTTCTCTTCTTTTTCCTTTTTTGTTTCAAGACAAGGTTTCTCTGTAATGCTGGTCTTCCTTGAACTCTCGTTGTAGACCTGGCTGGCCTTGAACTCCCAGATTTCTGCCTGTCTCTGACTCCTGAGTGCTGGGGTTAAAGGTATGTGCCACCATGCCCAACTTTACTCTTTAAATAACCCTCAGATTCAACTTGTTACTCTTGTTTATTAATTCACGGGAGGTCATTCTCTGGAGGTAGAAAACCTAGCATGGGCCTTACCACTAAAGAGAATCGATGTTTTTTTTTTCCCCTGCAGAAGTCACAACCGGCTGTTAATAGCTCCATAGTTAGTGATGTGGATTCATGTGCCATTTCCTTTTTCATGCCAGAATGTAGAGTTCACGTGCAGGCAGCCATAGCTGCTGTGAGTTCATGATAGAAATATTCGTGTCATGTCCACTTGACACTGTTTCATTCTCTTAGGTCGTCCTAGACATCAGGTTCTTAAAAAAATATTTCTGCCTCTTTAGGTTTTCTTCCCCCATGTCTCTCTGTCTCTGTCTCTCTGTCTCTCTGTGTGTGTGTGTGTGTGTGTGTGTGTGTGTGTGTGTGTGTGTGCGCGAGCGCGCGCATGTGCACTAGATGTTTTGTTTGTGCCTGAATATTTCCTGGCACTTAGTCTCCGGACTTTCACCAGCTGTGAATGTGTTAAGCACTGTCTACTATGTACACCACCCAAATAAGCTTCTCTGATGAGGTTTAAGATATGCACTAACTTATATGTATAGAGATACAAAATTAGAGGGTAATTTTCTACTATATTATTTAGAAAAATAATGTCCCTGGGGTTATAAGCTTCCCAACTATGGGTTCATGACCAGATTAATAGTAACACGTAAGTGTATCCTCCCATAGATCAAGTCTTAAAGACAATCAGAATGTGGGAAGTCACCCCTTAACATTTATGTCACCACTGCAGTCATGAGAATACCCCATTCCAGTCATAACTGTAGTTCACAGTATTCATATCTCAATAAGACTGTGGGTGACTTTCTCCCACAGCTTCCTGTACAAAATTCCCAATACTAAAGTTATCTAGAAGGGAGACAGCTTCCAGGCTATCTTGATTTCCCCAGTCCTATGACCAAAGTATATGATGTTTTCAACAATAGGGTCTTGCCATCAAGTATTGGTGAGCAACCCAGAGCAATGGGAATGATCTGTACTGTTCTGAAAATATTTAGGACACATCTAACCAACAACTTGATAGATATGTTGGCACCGGGTACAGAGTAGTCACAGACTCTATGTCGTTCTTCCTTTTCTCCAGGTCTTAATTCTAATATAATGCCTCTCAGAATCTATGTGCTGTTCTGTGATACTCTTCTGTAATGTTTGTGCCTTTATCTGTGTGTGTGTATGTGTGTTTATGTTTGTATTACATGCACACACTCATGTAGTTATTTGAATACATACAAACATTTTTTAAATAATAAGAATACAAAATAGAAAGTGATTCTTTGAAGCAATGTGAAAAGATTTTTTTCATGATAGACCCAATTTTTATGCCAAATATCATTATAATCAGTGATCAAAATGTCATTATCTGTTAACATGGACTTTCCTTTGTGATTTGTGAATAAAAATAATTTAAGAGCCTAAAATCATATCTCACAGATATCATCACCAATATTTAAAATTCTCTTGACATCACAGTGTCATGCCCTATTGGAAGTTAAAGCATAGGTGAGAATTATTTTCTCTCCAGGCGGTAGAAGTAATAGAATCACTTTTATAAAAGGAAAATGTAGTATTTTGGAACTTGGTTCAAGTGACGTAATTCACAGGTTCCCTTACTGCTTAGGTATGAATATATCACTTTCGAATGATTGTTTAGGAGAAACTGCTTTAATGAGAAATTAAAATCATTGTCTAAACAGAAAGCACACATAGCAGAGAGATGATCCAGAGCAGGAACTGAGAGATAACAACACAAAGTAGTTGTGCTTAACCATGGTGTGAATGTGGCTCTTAAAACTTAGTGTTCACTCAGCTCTTAATTTAGCTTCATTTCTCCTCCTCTGTTCATGTGTCTCATTACTTTTCATGTTATACATTTGTTTCATGGAAAACCAAAAGCCTTTCCTAATTATAAGGACGAAACTACAACTTAGGTAGACACATATAAAAGAGCTATCTAAAAACTGACATCCTAATATTATGTATATGGATGTCCTCGGGAACCTTATATGATTCTTAATTTTGTCTTTGTTCACTACCCTTTGAAACTTATAACTATTTGTGGTCTAATTTATATTACGTGATACACAGCTCATGTATTAATTTTAAATTTTCTATAATTTTCTTATTTGCATTTAAGTATTTTACTTAGAATACTAATTTACTAACTAGCCAATAGTGTTTTATACTTCCAAATATATCTTTGTACTTCCTAATGACCTCAATACTTTTATTCTTCAACCACAATTACAGCATATTAAAAAATATTGCTTCAGTTATTTCTAAGGGGTTAGAAAGAATGATACTTTATGAGTGGTACTATTCTCATTGAGTTATGTTCAATATCTTAAAACTGAGCTCTATTTTAGTCGTTCATATTTTCTCATGAGTGCAGTAGATCAATATCCTATATGAAGCCTTATCTGGTCATTCTTGGCTTTATACCTTGTATATTATGGAGCACACCTCATAGAGAGCTGTGTGCATGCTTCTGCCTCATTTAGCCTGGGTATGATAATCGCACTTGAAACATGACTCTTTGCAGAGGTATTGATTCAAGTTGAAATAATGTTGATAACACATTGAGGAACACACAGGCTTCTTTGGGATGCATATCAAAAACACATTCCATTAACATTCCCCAGACTGAAACATCTTTTTTCTTCCCCATGAGTTATATGATCAATGAAAATCAAAAGGATGATTTCTCTTCTTTTTTCCTTCATCTTTCTGTTCTGGAATTTGCTATCTCAGTGGCTAGGTATGCTGGGAAAGATTGCATGCAAAATGGAAACCCATTACCTTAGAATTCGGGTGGGATGGCAGATCCACTGCACGTTCACTCCATGGCAGATCAATATCATCAAAAGCATGTGCTGTATTGATGCCTCACTATCAATTCTTTCATTTTTTAAGGCTAAGAATCACAATTATTATTATCATACTTCATCCTGCTTTGTGACATCCCTGTATCATAGGGCCTGGTTTGAGTAATGAGAATATAATTAATATAAGATTTAATTTTCAACTATATTTCTAAAATCAACCATTTTTGAATGTTTTTCATAGTTATACCTATCTACCCAGGAGTAACTAAAACTACTACAATTTTTGATTAAGATATAAAATATATTCTGAGTCTCTACCTTGTCCTAGGCATGATGCTAGAAAGGCACCAGAGATCCAATGGTGAAGAGGATAATGTGGTTCTAATCTTACCACAAAATGACAACATCTTCACCACCCGCCACATACTTAATGTCTGATTTTTATGGGAAGGCAATACAAATGGAAGGTAAAGAAATAATCAGAGGCAGTGTTGGTGAGGGTGTCTGCATTGCAGATTTTTAGCTGATCCCCCATCCCCAGTAAAGAGTCATGTTAGTGAGTTTAAGAAGAAAATGTTAACTGTAAACAATGATGGGCGTACAAAAAAGTTTTCCTCATCAACATCCTTCCTCAAGATTAGTATCTTGGATCTTGCTAAATGTTTAGCTGAATGAGCAGAATCAACGGACATAAGAACATCCTTTAAAAGTTTTGCAAGATTTTGTTTTCTCCCCAGTTAATCTGCTTGTTTGTGTTTTATTTGCTGAGTGAGCAGAAGTCTTATTTAACTAATTATGCATCGTCATCAGAGTCTAAGGGAACTGTGTTCCAAGATCAGAGTATATTACCGAAGGAGTACTTTGTAGCAGCTACATAGGTAGAAGAGAAATAATGCACAGAACCAGTAAGGATGCTGCTGTGACTTCTTTTAGTTAGTCTGTCAGTCTTTGCTAGTTACCAATAATCACTATCAGAAAGCACACTTGTAGACACACAAAACTTCATAAAAGAGAGATTTGTAAGCCTCCTTTTCCATCTCTGGGCTCACACTGAAATGTCACCTGACCTTCTGAGGTGGAAAATTTAATAAACTTAATAATGTATTAGTAAATTTATAATTGACTAAAATTTCTGTCTGTCATGTGACATTCGAATGACTGACCTAGTTGAAGATCTAACTAATATGGTTGCATTTTTTATTAAATTTATGTATTTATGGAAAGTTTTCTTTGTTTTTTTTCTCCATCTTTATTAAATTGGGTATTTCTTATTTACATTTCAAATGTTATTCCCTTTCCCAGTTTCCAGGCCAACATCCTCCTAACCCAACCCCTCCCCTTCTCATGGGTGTTCCCCTCCCCATCCTCCCTCCATTACTGCCCTCCCCCCAACAATCCCCTTCACTGGGGGTCCAGCCTTGGCAGGGCTAAGGGTTTCCCCTTCCTCTGGTGCTCTTACTAGGCTATTCATTGCTACCTATGAGGTCAGAGTCCAGGGTTAGTCCATGTATAGTCTTTAGGTAGTGGCTTAGTCCCTGGAAGCTCTGGTTGCTTGGCATTGTTGTTCATATGGGGTCTCAAGCCCCTTCAAGCTCTTCCAGTTCTTTCTCTGATTCCTTCAACGGGGGTCCTATTCTCAGTTCAGTGGTTTGCTGCTGGCATTCGCCTCTGTATTTGCTGTATTCTGGCTGTGTCTCTCAGGAGAGATCTACATCCGGCTCCTGTCGGTCTGCACCTCTTTGCTTCATCCATCTTATCTAGTTTGGTGGCTGTATATGTATGGGCCACATGTGGGGCAGGCTCTGAAGTGGTGTTCCTTCAGTCTCTGTTCTAAACTTTGCCACGCTATCCCCTCCTAAGGGTATTCTTGTTCCCCTTTTAGAGAGGGAGTGAAGCATCCGCATTTTGATCATCTGTCTTGAGTTTCATGTGTTCTGTGCATCTAGGGTAATTCAAGCATTTGGGCTAATAGCCACTTATCAGTGAGTGCATACCATGTGTGTTTTTCTGTAATTGGGTTACCTCACTCAGGATGATATTTTCCAGTTCCATCCATTTGCTTATGAATTTCATAAAGTCATTGTTTTTGATAGCTGAATAGTATTCCATTGTGTAGATTTACCACATTTTCTGTATCCATTCCTCTGTTGAAGGGCATCTGGGTTCTTTCCAGCTTCTGGATATTCTAAATTAGGCTGCTATGAACATAGTGGAGCTTGTGTCTTTGTTATATGTTGGAGCATCTTTTGGGTATATGTGCAAAAGAGGTATAGCTGGGTCCTCAGGTAGTGCAATGTCCAATTTTCTGAGGAACCTCCAGAGTGATTTCCAGAATGGTTGTATCAGTCTGCAATCCCACCAACAATGGAGGAGTGTTCCTCTTTCTCCACATCCTTGCCAGCATCTGCTGTCGCCGGAGTTTTTGATCTTAGCCATTCTGACTGGCGTGAGGTGGAATTTCCCTTATGACTAAAGATGTTGAACATTTCTTTAGGTGCTTCTCAGCCATTCGATATTCCTCAGCTGTGAATTCTTTGTTTAGCTCTGAACTCCATTTTTAATAGGGTTATTTGTCTCCTTGCAGTTTTTTAATCTACTTAAGAGGACAGTGGGGATATCAATAGGATTTATTACTATTTTAAAGTTCCTATTTCTATTCATTTTCTTATAGTCACTTTTAAAACTTTTGTCTGAATGTGTTAATTACCAGTTTTCCTTTATAAGTAAGATGTAGAAATAAGTATTCATATGTTTCTTAACATTTTGAGCTTTTTCTTGACATTTAACTTTTAAAAGCTACATTACTAACCATGTATCAAGGCAAATACTCAATACAATTTCTTCAAGGTATTTTAATTTTTATAGAACCATGCTTTCTGAAGGTGGCTTGATTTAATTTATTTTTCTTTATACTGTAATTGGTTTTTCTCCATATCTGCCAATAGTAATTTTCTTATTGTGCTAGTATTATTTGCTCAGTATTACACTGATGTCAGGCACAATACTATTATCTTCATGTCATTTATCAAAAATTTGCCTATTGATTAATTACAGGCCAGTTTTATTTCAACAGCCTGTTAATCACAGAACAAGTGCAAAAGGATTATAGACCTACACGGATAACTGAGACAGCTATCCTGATGAACCTTATAATGGGAGTTATCATTGTTTACCTGGTGAAACCTGAGCAGCCAATTCAAATACGTGTAGTTAGTTTGGTAAACATCTTAGTCAAAGCAAATGGATTGTACTTACAGGTGCAGATACAGGACCATTGTCAGGACTGTTGACCATAATAACGATTTCTTACACACTGTACCAAAACAGTACAAGGACCTCTGCGATTGCTAAGAATAGTTCTTCAGCAACGCAACTCTTCTTAACATTTCATCTTGTAAATATGGCTTACAATTGATTGAACATACATGATTTACTGTATGAAAATAATTCAAATCAGCCTCTCAATACAGTATAACATTTTTAACATCCCTCTCATGACCAAATTAGATATGAATATTAAAACTCTTTAAAGGATATCTTAAAATAGGGCAAAGGAAAAAAATAATAATACCTTCTAGCTCCCTGCTAATAATGGAGAAATTAAAAGCATGCACACATATTGCCAGGGTTGAATGAAAAGTGACCTCTAAAAATGACTCTAAATTCCAAATCTTATTTATAAGTATAGTCTTATTAGTAACGAGGTCTTTTCTAAGATGATAGCGTTAAAGGTCTCAAGATGACATAATCCTGACTTGGAAAGACCCTCACCCAATGAAGAGCATTCTTACAAGGTGGAATAGAAGGCACAAGACAGGAATTGAATTGTGTAAAGGCAGAGACAGAGAGTGCAGTGACTCTACACTGAAGGGATATGGGCTTTGGTGCACCAACAAAGCAGGAAACATAGGATAGTTTTACCCTTAAAATGTCCAGAAAGATCCAACCATTCTGTTTCAGACTTCAACCACCAAGCTTACATGAAAAGCTTCATGTTGGTTATCACAGTAAAACCCCTGGGAAACTTTTGCACATACCCTCAGCTTCTATTCTATCATTAAAAGTTGGTATAAATTCAGCATGTTCTTATGTTTTTCTTTTATTTTGGTAGTATGCATAGTAGATATTCTCAATCAAACTTTTGACTTTATCTTCCTTACAATGTTCTTGGGTATGCAGAACAAAATAGAAAGGCTGTCTTTCATATCACTCACATAGGTCAGACAGTTATTCAGAACTGCCAGCCGTCATATTATATTTCAAGTCTAGATTTAAAAAAAAGACAAGAGCCCTCAAATAGTATAAAGAAAATAATCTATATAAATTTCTATAAAGCTAAATGGCAAATATTGGTTAGTGTTATTTAACTTTTAAGTATGAACACCCTTTTTCTCCCAAAATGTGCATCATTGGCACAGGGTGTCCTCACATGCTTATTGCTTCAAGAGGATGAAAAGCTGTAACTGGTCTAGGACAAGGACATTGATGAATACATATTTGCATTACAAATATTTCAGCTACTCCACAAAACAATGAACTTGTATGTTTTCCTCCATTATAGCATTCCAAAGCAAATTCTGCTTTTAAACATACTTTGCAGTATTTTTTTATATCGGATATTTTATTTATTTACATTTCAAATGCTATCCCCTTTCCTGGGTACCTCTCCCAAATTCCCTATCCTCTTCCCCCTCCCCTGCTTCTATGAAGGTGCTCCCTCACCCACCCACCCACCCACTCCTGCCTCCTCACCCTGGCATTCCTCTACACTGGGGCATCAAGCCTTCACAGGGCCAAGACCCTTTCTTCCCATTGATGCCCAACAATGCCATGTTCTGCTACATATGTGGCTGGAGCGATGGCTCCCTCCATCTGTATTCTTTGGTTGGTGGTTTAGATGCCGGTCTCCTATTTTTTTGAAAGGATACAAATCATTTGGTTTGTTAACTACATATTTTATGACTATTTTTAATGAGTATAATTTATTAGATATAGTGAAATAAAGTACATGTCTTTGAATACATACATATGTGAGATTTAACAGACATTTGCAGATTTTTCAAAGTGAAAAGATAATGGGAAGGTTTAATATATGTATGTATAAGAGATTTAATGCACATATATAATATACATATATATATATAAATATGTATGTATTTGTCTGTAATACAACTTCAGTTTTAGCAGATAATTTCAGATTTAATATGTATAAGAATTATTTTGTAACTTCCAAAAGTACACCACTTTATTGTGTACTACATATATCAGCTGATGTCTGAAAATTTTACATGGTAAAACACATGCACATACTATGGCACAGTTATGTGCGCGTGCACATACACACACACACACACACACACACACACACACAGAGGCATGCACAAATACTTGCCTTTTATTTTCCAAGGTAAGATGTGTTTTGGAAAAAAGACATTTCAGGTGAGGAAACAGACATTAGTCATTCCTTTTTTCTTGGGATAGCTTTGTTGTTATGCCAAGAAATTAACTTACGACAGTTGGTTCTGCCCAGGCTGGAGAATCCTCTGGTTAACCTCAGTGGCATTGGCATGGATTAATGGTATAAAGAGAAACTGCATTTGTTCTGATCACTCCCCTTTACAGGGGCTGTACTTTGATGGAAATAATAGATCTGTATCATTTTCCAGCCTTTGTATGAATACGAAACATAATGGTTACTGCTATAAATTATTTCTAGGTAACAAATGCCATTTGGTGAGGGGGAGCTGAATATATTGCTAAGGGTCTTGAAGATGCCCATACCTAGGTCATGATTTGAGCAGCAGTGCTTGTGTACTTGCTAATGGAATGGAAGCTTCTCATCATTCATCTACCATCTGAACAGTTAAGCTAGATTACTGACCCCTAATTATTGTGATTCAGACAGCATCATTAATATTTTTGGTATGTGTATACTTGGTATTAGCAAAAAACAGAGTTAGAGTGCCTTGGCCAGAAATGAGTGAAGAAGAATCCACACACTCACCTGGGATGGGCAAATGAGAGAAGATTTGTGGATCACAGGCTGATGATGCTCAGGAAACACGTTGTCTTGTTTTTAACCCAAGTATTTATAAATAGGGCAATTTATCAGCCCCCTCACAATTGCAGCTGCAACGGTGTACATCTTAGATTTCAAATCAGGCTGTGTTCTTACACTATTCATATCAGCAGCCTGATGGTTCCTGTTTTGTGAATCATCACAGATTTCTATATTCTCCACTTTTGTCATGGAGCATTCGTGGCCTGCACTGGAAGAGAGTGATTCCACGGCATGACAAGAAGGTCCTCGGAGCACTAAATGGGAACAATTCTGCCTTTGACCTTAGCTTTCCAGGGGATGAACTTAAGTCTCATGGAGGACAATCAGAATCTGAAAATGTTCTAATTACTTGTCCTTTACTATGCTGTCTTTTCATTTGTCCTTGACATCCTTGTTTGTGACACTGATGAGTACTTTGGCAGGCAGTTAAGGCCACTATAGTCTTTCTGCCTTTGCTTTGATGCTTATGTGCGCATGTGTGCATGTGTGTGTGTGTGTGTTTGTGTGTCTGCATGTGTGTCTGTCTGTGTGTGTATGCATTATTCTATCAAAAGATT
This sequence comes from Rattus norvegicus, assembly GCF_021556685.1. Taxonomy (NCBI): domain Eukaryota; kingdom Metazoa; phylum Chordata; class Mammalia; order Rodentia; family Muridae; genus Rattus; species Rattus norvegicus. The sequence continues at coordinate 59,677,789 of NC_141540.1, read as the reverse complement.
CTCTGTGTGTGTGTGTGTGAGTGTGTGTGTGTGTGTGTTTGTGTGTCTGTGTGTGTATGCATTATTCTATCAAAAGATTCTCTGTGTGTGTGTATGTGAGTGTGTGTGTGTGTGTGTGTGTGTGTGTGCGCGCCTTACCCATCGCATTTTATAAAATGGCCATATATTTAGCTTTCATCACCCTTCTCCCTGGTAGTAGGAAAAAAATCCCTCCATTATATCTGGAACATAAACATTTAAAATAATTTCATATGCTTTATTTGAACTTAAAGTGAAAGTCCTTTACAAAGTAAAATTCTCCTCAATCTTTAAATCCTCTTAAAAGAAATGTAGTTATATCAAAATATGGTTAGTCTCTGAAGAGTTAACATCTCGCCACCAGCCATAGTTCCTTTTCTTTTGATCTAGGAAGAGCAGCTCATATACCACAGCAGATGTGCAGAATAAAAATCCCAAGAGTATCGAACTGAATCGGCTCAGAACACGTTCTGAACTTCTACCCACATTTGCTTTTATCACCAATAGCTTCCACACAAATTGTTTTCTAGGTAGAGGGGCATTGAAGGGTGTTTTTGAATGGGTTTGTCTTTTTTCTGAGACTTTAGTATTCCTTTTGTTACACTTGGTCTTCACTAGAATTAAGCATAGCCTGTGCATAAGAGAGAACTTTCTAGGGCAGCGTCTTCCTCAATATGATGTGAAAGTGCTTTCCTAATGGACTTGCTACCTAATGCTCTTCACACTATCACTGGCTGCACATTTCATACAGGATTTTGTCCCTCTGCTGGGGCCATTATAGAAATGCTTAAATCTAGCACTCTTCTTGGATGTCGAAGCTATTATAGGAATTCCCGGGGTCATCATAATTGATTAACAAGTGCCAGAAACTTAGCTCTCTCATTATAAAAATGTGTTTTATGGGACTGATGTAAACTTGAATTTTTATAAAAATAAATTATTCAGTTTTATTTTGATTGTTTAAAAGTACTTATGCCTGCATTATACATCCCATTTATCACTTAAGAAAGATAGGAACATTAGCTGATTATTACCTTCTTCTAAAACTTGAGGCTAGGGTTGTACCCATGCTGGTAAAATGCTTGCAGTGCAAGTGCAAGAAATGGAGTTGGAGCCTCAGCACTGAGGTACAAAACCAGACTGATAGTCAGTTCTTGTTATGTAGTGCTAGAGACATGGATGAAGGAGATCCCACACAGTCTGACCTAGTTGGTGAGTAACAGTTCTTCAAAAGGAGAACAACAGTGAGGAAGGTTGTCCTTTGGTCTACACATGTATGTATAGGGACACACACACTCACACACACACACACACCACAAAACAAAACCACAAACATTAGAAGTAAAGGGTACTGCATTGTGCACACTACAGAGGTAAAGGCCATGTATGCACGGGGCATTGGATGGAGATCAACCCACTTATCAGTTGCAACAGCCCTGTCAGAACTTAGTACTCCCATTTCCCAGATGAATGACTTGACAACTAGCACAAAGCCATAATTTCTTTCTAAATATCTTTTAAGTTGTATTCAAGAAGGTGTTCTTGGGAGTCAGTCAGGAGGTCGAAGAATTGGGACAGAGGGAGAGAGAGAACAGACGCTCTACACAAGGTCAACCTGTGTAAAAAACAGGTTGGTTTTTTTCCCCAGCTTGGTGTTTTAATTTCTACTGGTCCTAGCAAACAAAAGGGAGCAAACACATTTTAAAGCATACAATTTGGTGCATTGGCAATAAGGCCTCAACCAAAGCTGTTCATTCTTAGAGGAGATACCCAGTCTTTCAAATGAGTGAGCTCCATGGTCGTTAATTAAAATTAATTAAACGGTGGGCCCCACTCCTTATTGATGGCATGTGAAACTCCACTGAGAGGCAGTGCTGTTCTCATAGAGGCTCCTGTGAGCAATATTTCTCCTTGTCTTTGAAAATAATTAAACCCACATTTCAATGTTAATATGATCACTAATGAAAAGATTCTTGTACTAACAGAGCAAGAAGGGACTTTAGAACCTTGGACTTTAGCCCTGTCCAATTAGGATGAAAAACGAAGCTCACAGCATTGACCTTGACTCACCCTGACCAGAAACAAACTGCTGGCCAAATTAGTTCTAGGGAAGCTACTTGAAAACAGATGAATATTTTTATTAATTATAAAATATATTTTGAAAGTAGTGTTTTTTTCATCCAATCAATGTAATTTTTCTATGGAAGATGTTTTAAGTTTTAACAGTATATCATTAGTATCATGTATGAATATTCAATGGAAGTTTTATGTATGTGTTTTACTCTAATAATAACAAGCTTGTCTTTGCAAATGTAATTAAGTGTTTGATGGTTTCCCACATAACAGCAAAACTATTTAATTACTAAACTTGAAGTCATAATTTAGCAAAAAGACTCCTACTTATGATACTTGGACCTTGAAGAACATTTTAATATTCTTCTCTTTATCCCTTCAGTCGTTTCCCCTATGAATAAATATATTGCATTATTTAATTAAAATTATATTAAATGTATTCCCTGACAATATCATACATAACACATTCTGATTAGTCTCATCCTCACACTTCTGTTCCCCACCCGTATAACACACATTCCTCCCTCCAAAGCCTTTCCCACGCTCACCACTTATGTCTGTTCTGTTTCAAGGTCACTGAGTTGAACCAGGGCAGCATGCATGAAAAGGAGTTTTGTAACACTGAGGTCTTGTGGTCTCACCAAGAGTACACTGTTGAAAACAGTAACTTCTACTCACCGGGGGCCAATAATTTGCCCAGTAGAGGAAGGGTCTTATGAGTCTTTCTGAATATGATCTTTGGCGATTTTCTTGTTTATTTGTTTGGACATCTTCATTATAATTAATTGGTTAAATAATCAGATTACTGTGACTCGATCTCAGTTCAGTACCTTTATGTTCTGAATCTTTGGGTTCTCCCTAAATTATCTATAGGAAATTCTTAACTTCAAAAATGACTGTGTTAGGAGGTAAGGTATGGCCTTGGAGAATTAATTAGATCACAAAGCAGAGACCTCACAGTGTAATCTTATTTAGAAAGAGCTCAGAGAGCTCTGTAGCCCCATTCTGCCAGAGCAAGATAAAGGAGAAAGCTTCATTCCCTGTCCTTGAGAAAGGATCTTACCTGAAATTAACATTATTGCTGTGCTGAAGACAAACATCAGTCTTCGGATTTGTAAGAAGGATCTCTCTTTGTAATAAGCCCCATGGTCTATAGTTACAGTGGCTCCAACATCCTAACCCTACCATCACTAGTTTTTTTTTTACTCCACTTTAAACAAAACACCAGGGAGAAATGCCCTTTTCTTTCTTTTACTTAATTTTAAACATCTACCTCCAAAGCATTTCATCTTCAAGCCCTTGCCTTTAGCAGGATAAAAAGTTAAATGTGTCTCTGAAACATGAAAATAAACGGTCCCATACCGATATACTGGATCTCCATGCATTCAAAACTTACTACGCAGATGAACTCTGTCATAATCCTCCTTAAAATGAGAATGGGATGAAAAGCATAACAGGAGTCACCCGAACTGGGGAGTCCTTTCTGTGATGTTACCACTCTAAGAGAGATAAAAGCACTTCGTCCATTGTGGATAGCATCTTTCCATCTTTCATGCCAGTGAAGGGGCAAGGCTCGCTCAATGTCAGTGCTTGTGTATAATACGTAAAGAAGTGAAACACAGCTTTCTTTCCAGCCGATGAAACCCTATTAAAAGATTTACTTCCAAGGCAGCAGTTAAAATGAAATGACCATGGGGATATTCACATCTTCATAAACAATTTTCATGTTCACTAGGAAGGGGCCCTTGATCCCTGTAATCCTGATGTGCAGTGTCTCACAGGACTCATTTGTACCATTCATAACTATGGGTTCTGTGGGTTTCTTAGCTAATGCTTTACAAACAAATGAGCTTTTTCATTTATTCCTAATGACTTTGGTTTATACAAAGAGATCTTAAACTGTCCCCAGAGCAATCATTTTGTGAAAATGTTATTAGAACATCTTTACAAATTTAGAAACAAAGGGGGGGCTTTCATTAACCATGGAAGTCATTGGGAATTGAGGGCCCCTGGCATATCCAGTTCTTACCGATCGTTTTTATTTTCAGTAATGAGTAAAAATGATCTTGTGAACTATACATTGATTCTTTGTCTCATGAAGGGCTATGGAAGCGAGGAACTGATGAGGTGGAAGATTTGCTAGGAGAAAAAAATCAGCATTCTTGGGCCAATCAGCTCTGCCTTATTTCTTGGAGGAGACACACAATAACATCTCCTGATGTCTTCTAATTGAGACAATCCCTCCCTGAGACTCGGGGATTTGTTCCCAAGACTGAAGATAATTTTTCATGCTTTAGATTATCTACTCAAATACTCGCGTGTTTCATTTTCTTCCTCATCAAGTTTGATACATGTACTATGTACACAGGGACGGACAGCTTGCCACAGAACTGAGAGTAGACATGCAGTCTTTTGCAAAGCAAATCCACGTGATGCTGCACTATCTGGATCTTTTACAGCTGCGGATTTCCGTGTAGAACCTCCTCACATTCTATGTAGCTTTCCTTTCAAAGGGAGCCTAGAACACTTAAGCTCTATGTCTTCAGCACATTGATCCTTGTATCTAAACTTTTATTGCTGGGTTTATTTTCAAGGTTTCTTTCCATTGTTCCGTGTGCGGCGATTTTGCTCTACGGTAGATCCTTAGATCACTGATAATTATGTCCTTTTCAGACCGAGGCCTGGTGGGGTGGGGGTGGGGAGTGGGGACATCTTCTTGGGGAATGGGAGCGGTGGAGGATGGAGTAGGGCATAGAATGGGAAACAATGGGAGGAGCGAGGCAGGGGTGGGGTGGGTGGGGGGAAGGGCATGAAGTCTGGACTGTAAAAAAGGATTAAAGAATAAAAATAAATTTTAAAAAAGGGCTGTGTTTCATGACAATGCTAGTAAGCATAATATTTTTGTTAGAAACTTAGTCTTGCTAACACCCTAACATCTTCCAGTATTTCTGAAAGATGATGGCATTCTAATCACTGCTTAAAATGTAAAATTCCAAAGGATATTAGAGGTGACATCCATGTCCAGATAAACTCTCAGAGAATTACATGTTGGTCATGCTGGCATGAAAAATCTCTCAGCAGTTAGGCTCAGGAACACACAATGGTGCACTTTTAAAAGATGCGCTGCTCGTGGAGTGATCTGCTTCACTAGTCTTGGAGTTCTGACTGAGCTGACAGAGATTAGCCACCTGAGAGGTCAGAGACAGCTTTGTACTGGAAGGCACAGAGGATCTTTCAGACCACAGATAGTAGGGATTCCAACTCTTAACTTCCTTTTGGGAGAAGCATTAACCTGTCCACAACGCTCAGTCTCTCCAGGTGTGCTCCCTATGAGAGCATCTGGCTTTCCAGATATGGACTCCTGATGAATCCGGTGTGATTAAGACACCTAGTGGAGAATGGAGAAGTGGGTTAGACACTTAGATGACACAGCTTCTCTCCAACTGAGCAGAGCATAAGCAGACAAAGCCACAGCTGTCTGAGAAGGAACTAGTTGGTAGAGGTCTTCCACAATCCAGCTAGGCAGGTTTGTATAGGTCTTCTCTTGTACCAAGCTTCTCCTGCACTTGGAGAAATGGAGTGATGTGCAGAAATCCACACAGGTAATAAAGGCAGAAAATGAAGAAACAAGAAGACACATCTAGAATCCCCTCCTAATAAAATAGATTTGACTGTTTACTTGTTAATGCAAAAATTGCCGTTGTAAGTATGTTCATTCAAGCTAAGATAAAATAAAAGGTAAGAATTTCAATAAAGACTAAAATAGTTAAAAGTACCAGCAGGGCATGGAAATGAACAGATGAGCTAAAATCCACACGCGGTTTCACCAGCAGATAGAAGCAAGCATAAGTGTCATCAAATCAATGACAGATCACTCCAAATTATTATTATAAAGGAGCAACCTCTATGAAAAAAGATTACTTAATTTTCAGAACGCTATCAAGAAGGTGAACATAAACATTGCACAAATGCATGGGCAAAAGACAGAGAAGAAAGACCAGAAAGCTGTCTGGAAGATACATGTAGGTCCAAGAAGTCTAAGAATACAAGATACAATGATTCCCAAGAAATTTACACAAGGATACATTGTAACCATTGGTGTCACTCATCTCTGAGATATCAGGGTTGAGGGGACACACACACACACACACACACACACACACACTTACACACACACACACACACACAGTTTGTAAGTAGCCCTTATCAGCCCAGAGTCCCTTCTGCTATAAAACATAGTTGATGACACAGATGTGATGCAGACAAAATTAATAATTCAGACACAGATTAAAAAAAGAATAGCTCAGAACATGCCATTCCACAAAATGCTATATTTTTTGTCCTCTGATGCCTCCTTCGAAAGTCTGTAAGATGTGGTCATGGTCAGAGCATGTTGTCATTTCTGTAGCTTAACTGATATAACCAGTACTTTTTTTCTAGATGATAAATGAAGCAGCCTTGGCTAATGGTTGTAGAATTCATGGAATTTCTCAGGAATATAATTTAATGTCTATGCTTTTTTTCCCTCTTTTTTGTACTTTTATACATGGAATTCTTTTTCTATTGGTTATTTTATTTATTTATAAGTAAATGCTATCCCCTTTCCCAGTTTCCCCTCCACAAACTCTCTATCCCATCCCCCCTCCCTGCAGCTTCTATGAGGAATTCTTAACATGTATGCTGTTTATGTAGCTGTGGAAGTGCTAAGTCATTGGGCTTTGGGCTCATCTTCTCTGATTTGTCAGGTTAAGTGATTTCTCTTGGAAAGTGAACCGTTAGCAGTGTATCTGCCATTTGATGAGATTGTGGTTTCCGTGGCAATGCTAGAGTTTTTCAGGTTTGCTCTCATAGTTCTCCATGTTGGCTAAGGTCATACAGGAGTTCACGGTTGGCTTCTCTGCACCACAGCATTTTTAGGGAAAGACGCAGCCATTTTTATAAGTGCCAATTTATTGACAATACCTGTGTGATCTTAGATTATGGCTCTCAAGAGCGCATCTTTTCTCTAAAACATACTAACACTTAACTCATTAGTGAATTTCAGTACACAGTGTGGCAAGCTGGTCATAAACAGAACTGGAAGCTATCTGTGTCACCAACTCTTGACAAGGGAAGACTCTTGTTGATAGTTTTGATGCGGGATGCAGGATGAGGAAAAGATGAAGAGTAGATGAGAATAAAGTTCAATGAGTTAGGGTTTCCATAGCTACATAACCAGCATCCTTACTAAGATATGTATAAAAGTACCAAAAATAGAGAAAAAATAAACATAGATGTTAAACTGTATTCCCTTCACAGAGAGTTGTGAAGCTCTCTGATGCTGTGGGACTGTATCTCTCTCCTCCTTTACCCCTTCCTCTGCCTTATAACAGATGAATAAATGTTTGCCTGCTAACACTGCTGAGGGAAATGGTTGCTACTCTGCATCAGGTCTTCCTGGCCACTGAGAATGAGTCTGGTTTTCTCAGACTTGCTTCTGCTTCCCATACTAGTTACAATAAAAGTTCTGGATCTTTAAAAAAACGTTGTTCCTTCATGCGACTTAGAGAGGGCAAGCTGTATAGTCTCATTCAAATTATTAATGGGAAATGGAACTAATAGACTAATGAATATTGCAAAAGAGAGATACACACTTTTCAACTTTTAAAAAAGTCTTTTGAATATTTCTCAATACAATTATTTTTAAAGAGCCCAGAAATGTGGTAGAGTGTGGAGTACCACTGTGCGAAAGTTGAGTTACAAATTTATAATTCATGAATTGCCAAGCTTGACTAAATTCATGCAAATTTTTCTCACTCTAAATTTTATTTTGGAGCCATAGCAATAGTTTGCTCTTCTTTTGTCATAACTATATAAACATAGAGGAAAAGTTCTTTGTTAGTTGTGTCTTATAGCTTATCATTAAATTTATGATCCTCTGTATTTTTAATGTTTGAAGAAATTACTTATAGATAATAATATAATAAAAAATTAAGGGTGGCTAGCTAGTTCAGTTGGTTAGAATGTAGAAATCACAACACCAAGGTCATGGATTTAATCCCCTCTACTGGCTCAATGAAAGTCTCTCCAGACTGGATAGATAGCTCAGTAGTTAAATGTACTTACTGTGATTTGACTTTGATTCAATTTCAGAAAAGCAGCTCAGCTTACACGACCTGTAATTCTAGTTCCAGGTAATCTGAAACCCTCTTCTAACCTCTCCAGGCTCTTGCACAAACTGGATCCAGTTACAGGCAGGCCCCTACACTTACACATTACTTTTCTTAATAGAATATTTTAAAGTAAAACAAATGTCTTTTATTCAAATAAACTTGTCATTCTTTATATTTGTTTTCATTCCCTGAGTGTATATATTATGAAAGCACTGTTTCTGATAGGAATTATATTAATACCATTGAAAATATAAAGGATTTTATTTTGGGTTCCATGACAATGTTTGTTTTTAGTGCATTTAGGGATTTTTATGAATATAAACAAAAGATAAATTCAAAAATTTTTGGAATAAAATACATTATTTTCTAGTCACTATTATGTTTGAAAATTATTGCTGTATACTATTATGATCTTTTAGGAGAAATACAATTGGCAAATCATATTTTTAATAGCTGGCTCTAGGAAAGCAACATTGTTCTTTATTTTCAAACCATAAAGCTTTTGATTAACAGAAAACCACCATGGGTTGCTTCTCTAGAATACCACTGAATGTTAGAGACATCGTCTACTGCACAGGAGTGTCCCTGCTGGATGAGGATGTCTGGGAATTCATCTGGATGAAATTCCACTCCACCACTGCAGTTTCTGAGAAAAAGATATTGCTGGAGGCGCTAACTTGCAGTGATGACAGGAATTTACTAAGTAGGTGAGTCCATTAAATTACCCAAGTTATTTTTGTAATGAACATATCATCGACAGTCAAACTGCTCCAGAGTTATTTTGTTTTCTTGAATATATGGTCCTGGGAAATTGGTTAACATAAAACAAAACTTTCTGAAGATAAGGAAACCTACCTATATAGTGACACAACTAAAGTAACTTGACTTGAAAGATAACACTGTTTATGACTATCTTTTTATTAAGTTTTATATGTGTGTAAGAAAATATTTCATTATAAAAACAAACATTTAGTATGAAGAATATGAGAGCAGAGTTGTGTCAACAAGTAAGATTTGTGATCTTTTCCATCCCACAGATATTCTTGGAGTTTAATTAATATTCATTCATGAAAAATGCTATGAATTTAATTTCTATTTTCTAAACAGAAATTATTCTGTAATTGCTCACTGGGAAAGTTTTAACTAATGTATTTTTGAAGAACAACACTAAATTGTAATTTTTTAAAAAAAATAAGTTTTCAGGCTAAATATTTGCCCACACTTTTATTCTCATAGGCTTCTGAATCTGTCTCTGAATTCTGAGGTGGTGTTGGATCAAGATGCAATTGATGTAATAATCCACGTAGCCAGAAATCCACATGGCCGAGACCTTGCCTGGAAGTTTTTCAGAGATAAATGGAAAATACTAAATACCAGGTAGAGAAAATAATCTATTCACATCCAAATGAAGGAATGAAAGCCAACATTTGAGTTACAGACACACGGAGGATTTGTTAGGGCTATGAACCAAATGAAAAATTTAGATGGTAAAATATTTAACAAAGATGTCTGTTGCCCTTCCTTGAAATTCACAATTTTTAACAGTTTTCTACCATCCCTCATGTAATAAAGACTGATCATCTTAATTAATGGGAAATCATGGAAAGAGTAAGATATGTTTAACCAGGCAACATTGCTTGGAAATTCATCAAAGTGCAGAAAGTCAAAGTCCTTCCATGAAACTTATACATTCTTCATATGTTATTTAAAAACCCACAAATCACATATCAATGCTATTCCAAAAGGAAATTCTACTCTTGTAGAATTGTTTTAAATACTCTTTAAATGCAAACATCATCAAACACCTAAATACGATAGTGACACAGACAAGACACATTTATCTCTTAAATCATTGTATTATTCCAGCTGCCATAGAACTAATTCCCAGGATATCTTGCTTCGTGGTGAGAATTCTTCAGCTTTAGTTTTAGAAAATATTTCATTAAACATTTAAATATATTATAATAAATGCTAATTTATGTCTCCAATAATCTCTGTGGTATTTTAAATTAAACCTATTATGGAGCATGTAAATTCTGCATGTTACTCTTCAACATAAATTTTCCAAGATAACAGACATAACATTTGGTCTTTTAAAAGCAGATATAAAACCTATTGTGTGTGTGTTTTTTACTCCTTTACCAGTTATCTTTGCATACCAAGTTCATTAGAATGAGCGTGTCACAGTTACAATAATTTCTTACCTGCATCTAGTTTACTGTCAGAAATGACTAATGTAGCTATAAGGTATGTTGACGTTGTTATGGTTTTAAGTTCATACCTTAGAATGCTAGCAAACTTAGAACTTGAGCGCCCTTGTGTTTGTAATGAGTCATGTAACTGGCAGTAAGGTGAAGCTAGGCATTCTGGTTTAAAGAATTTCAAAAAGCACAGACCAGCCATTTCATTAGTTTTATAGATCGGAGCCCAATCAAAGTCATATGTAGACATATATCTTTTTTTATTTGGTATTTTATGTATTTACATTTCAAATGTTTTCTCCTTTATATCAGTTATTTCCTCTTACCCTCAGCATGCTGATTTCGTGTCTGAGGACCTATGGCTACCATTCAAAGGAGAGAGGCTGAGAGTTTGGTCTACAAATACAGTAGAGTGTATTTTCACAGGGCGGAGTGCTACTATCGGTTCCTATTTTTCTATCAGTTCTTAACTGTCAGGGACATGGGAAGGGCTGCTGGGATACAATATTCTCACTGTATGGTTCCTTCTCCTTTTAGCTACGTGCTCTCATGGCTGCTGTTGCTTTCAGAAGTATTTCTCTAACACACCCTTTTCATCTGATGCAGGCATGCAATAGAGCAGCAATTCCCACTGGGGCCTCCTATTGGAGTACACCTAAAAGCTAAACCTATAATTTGCTTGTCTCTTCTTCCTTAGTAAGAAAGTCTTTCCTTTCTTTCCTCAGATAACCATTTACCACTTGCTCAAGCCACACAACTGAAAGTCTATACATCTTCCTTCCTTTCACTGTATAGAATAATAGATCCAAGGTCCTCTTAAATGTCTTAAATGGTTCTTGAAGGTTTCCTTGCTATTCCTACTACCACTTCTTTAGCACATCTGTTTCTTTTCCTTTTTTCCAGTAGTCTCATAGCAGTCTTTGCTCTTTCTGCCTCTGCGCACACACCCACTGCTGCATAGATGCTCATGTAAGGTTTTTCATTATCATCAGAACCTTCTAAAAGGCATTGATAAGTCTCCTCTATAAAATCCCCCATAATTCTATGCCACACTCTCATAGAAAGCTTCATGATGTATATTTTGTTTACCTCTTAACATTCTTTTCCTAGCCCAGCCTTGCAGTATATGTGTCCGCTGATGCAAATTAATTAAAATTCTCTCCCCTTACCATGTGGTTTCATACTTCTCTGCCTTGGTTTATGTCAGATTTCTGCTTGGTGTTTCTCAGGACAACACTGTACTCGGTTTAGATGCATCTCCTAAAATACAGAGTTGTTGACCCATTCTCAGTTCTGTGCATCATTTCATCAGTAGTACATCTAGTTACATTGCATGGGAATTATCCCTCTGTCTAGGCTTCAGCTGTATAAAACCAAAGGTAGAGATTATGCTTTACTCATCCCTGCCTGGGAGTTTAAATGAAAACAATTGGATCATCCAGAGAATGAAGTGGTTTGGGTGTGTGTGTGTGTGTGTGTGTGTGTGTGTGTGTGTGTGTGTGTGTGTGTATGTGTGTGTTGTTGTTGTTGTTTGATTTTGTTTTTGTGTTCCTTCGTTTGTTTTTGTGTTCCTTCGTTTGTTTTTTTCTATTATGGAGAGCCACTTTTCTGAGCATATGCCATTTCCTTCTATTATTATTGAAGTGACTGATTGCTTACCTCTCTGAGAGCATGATCATGGAGTCATAGCCAGCCCTCGACTCACTAAGTGGATCACTCAATCCTCACACTTGCTATATTCTCCTTGTCCCTGACTCCTGAACGCTCAGATTGCAAGTTTGTGCCACAGGACCTTGTAGTTTGTAATATCGCGTTTCCATCTATTTGCTTTGACTAAGGTGCCTTTTGCTCATCATGATAGTCCTCCCATTTGATTCCCTCATTTAGATGACAAAACGAAGTTCATCATCAGCTAAAGTACTACAGATCTCACAAGTTGAGGAAGTGAAAGAAAGCATTGAGTAAATATGGTTGGGCCCATGTTCTCAAAACCTCAGTCTTATTATTGGATATTTTGGTTCTAAGAGTATAAAAACTATAATAAATGTCAGTGTAGTATAGAAGTAGATTAAACCAAAAGCTTTCATGCATGGAGATACGTTGTCCATGGATAATAAGTCAAGGAACTGTGTCCATACTGTAAAAATTAAATAATATAGCAAGTAGATATAAATAGCTACATATTTTAATAACTATATGAGCAACTGATACTCACTTTGTGAACTTTGCCTTGGTTTCTGCAACTTAATTGGAATCCCAGTATTTATTATGACTAGGCAGAACTCAGAAGCTGTGTGACATGCTGGTCTGCCTGAGCTGCTCTTGCTTTTTCTTTTCATTACTTGGTAGATGATTCCCTTACAGTGATCAAGATTTCTGTGTACTAGAACATAGAGAACTGTCCCTTTCTTGGGTCTTGGCTTGCAAACAGAACAGCAATACCTTAATCTAATTCTAGGAGCCTGGAATTTTGACAAGCTCACTAAGAGCCAGACCCCTTTGAAGCACTGTGTAGCAGTCAGCTGGATCTGATAGCAGCCTGTGGCAAGAAAGGCTTCTTTGCATTCCCACTCCTGAAAAGGTGGACCAGTACTACCTTGAGAGGTGGTGATCACTGACTGCTCTGGCAAACTCGACCCTTGGGAAAGATTTCAAAAGCCATTATAAAAAGATTGCTTAAATGACTACCTCGGTAGACATTAAGACTTTTTCTTTTATTTTTGTAGGTATGGAGAAGCATTATTTATGAATTCCAAACTTATCAGTGGAGTTACAGAATTTCTTAATACAGAAGGTGAACTTAAAGAGGTAAAAAAATCTTGTTACAGTTTTTCGTATATAAACGTATAAATTACAGATTGACTTTGTTGCATTAGATATATATTAGTTCCTTTTACACCACTACTCATATGCATATCCCCCAAACACACATGTTTGAATGTACTTATATATACACACATGCATGTACACACACACATAAATTTCCTTAACCAGTAACCTGCAAAGAAATTTCTACCACATTAAGTGTTGAATGACTCTGAGCAATGCGGAAGACTGAGACAGTGTTCAAATGTAATGAATTTTATAGTGTGGGACCAGTCATTCCAGAGAGCTTCAAACTGACATCTTCTCAAGTTATTCTGTGAACTCAGTGTATATACCACCTACCAACAGCTGTGCTAATGACTACATGTGCAAAAGAGACTGTGCTTGACTCTGAGGTACACGGTAAAAAGCCACATTGCTTATGTAGACACAGTAGCCTGCTGAAGATTGTTCTGCCTATTAAATGGAATAGAAATCATAGTCGTAGGAAGGAGCACAGATGATAACACACATCAAAAGTGATAGTTTTCCTAAGCTAGATAGCTTGGCTCTATCACAAGTTAATTTTATTAATGAAAATAAGCTTGACTTTTTAGTGAACTTGTGTCCAGGTTTCAGAAAATCTCTTTTCCTTCCCCCATTTCATCCCTCAATGTGTGAGCTATCTAGGTGACTCTTTTCCCTTCACTAGCTCCTGTCTGTACTGGAGAGGTCAATCAAACAGGAAAGAAATAACAAAATACTCTCATACTTAATTATGATCATTGATTCTGCTTATCCCTCTTCTGCTTTCCACAGTACACAGCTAATCTTTAGCCCAGATAGGCTGGAACCTATGACCCACAGACGTTCTCACTGAGGGGCAATTGGTTTCAAGCACTGGACTTGGCACCCCATCCCACTGTCTAGTATTTCCCAGTTTCCTGAGAACATCTCCATACACTCTGCTTGGATTTGTCACAGGATACCATGCTGAGATAAGGCTCTGATTCTAGTGACTGGAAACTCAGTCTTTGCCCCTGCTAAGTGTGTCCTGGACCCGGAAGTTTTAGCTTTGCCATCCTGCAATGTTTTTGTTACTTTCTTAGTTTTTATGAAAGAAGCTAAAAGAAGAGAACTTTTATGTGCCCACAAGAAGCAGGAGTCATGTGTCATTTATTATTGCTTTTATTATTTCTACCTTTTAAAATGAGTGCTTTAAATATCGTGACTTGATATTTTGTGATCAAAACAAAGTGTTGATTTAGCCACACCCCACACAAGCATTGACATGAGCATTGAAATGGAGTCCCTCCCTGCTTTCTCTCACCTCTCGCCCCCCCTCTTTTCCTTATCTACCACTCACTCATATACTCATTGTTTGCCAATACAAAGGTCATAAAACTCTTGACTTCAGTTAAAATCAGTGAAAATGTTCATTGAGGTGGGGGAGGAGGAACTGGGGATAGCCACTAGAAAGTTCCAGATGTCAGGGATCCAAGAGGTTCCCAGGACCCAACAGGAAGGACTTCAGCGAAAATACCTAACAAAGGAGAGAGAGAACCTGTAGAGACCATATTCAGCAGATAGGGATGCCCCCAGTTGGGGTGGTCCATCCATTTACCTCAAAAATATTAATCTAGTATTCCTCCTGTTAAAAGAAAATGCAGGGACAGAGTGTAGAGCAGAAACTGAAGGAAAGGCCATCCAGAGACTGCCCCACCTAGGGATCAATCTCACACGCAGACACCAAACCCAGACACTATTGCTGATGCCAAGAGGTGCTTACTGACAAGAACCTGGTATAGCTGTCCCATGAGAGGCTCTGCCAGAGCAGGACCAATACTGATTCGGATGTACAGAGCCAAACATTGGACTGAGTGCGGGGCCCTGATGGGGAAGTTTGGGCAATGACTGTAGGAGCTGAAGGGATTTGCAACCTCATAGGATGAACATCAATATCAACCAACCAGAGATCCCAGAAATCCCAGGGACTAAACCACCAACCAAAGAGTACACAGGGGATACCCATGACTCCAGCTGGATATGTATTAAAGGATGGCCTTAGCTGGCATGACTGAGAGGGGAGCCCCTTTGTCCTGTGGAGACTTGATGACCCAGGATAGGGGAATGCTAGGCCACTGAGGCAGGAGTGGGTGTGTGTGGGAGGGGATAGGAGGCTTGTGGAGGGGAAACTGGGAAGAGGGGTAACATTTGAAATGTAATTAAATGAAACAACCAATTAAAAATTAAATTAAAAAAATTCACTTGAAACCCATCTGGTTTTATCCACTTCACTTACATATTTAATTTTTATCTTTTAATTAATTGCCATTCAGATTTTCCAAGCTACCCTGATCAGGAAGTTTGTGATTTTCAAAATGAGACTAACCTATGCCTTTTACTCTATTATCTTCAAAGCAGCCAACTTAGCGATCCAGGGTCTTGGTGGAATGAGCAATGAGTTGTTTTGAAATGGGCTTGCTTGCCTTCTAGTTTAGCAGTTCTGCCCAAGCCTTTCTGTACTCTCACCATCTCACCATCTTCTGCTGAAGTAGGGACTGTTATTTTTAAGTAGGAAAGGGTTTAATTTGTGTTGCCAATATCCTCTTCCTGAAGCAGAAACCATTAAGCAAGGTCAATGCCTTCCCTTTGAGGTTGCAACTTATTACTGCTAAGTTTGTAGATCCAAAGGGAATCTGCACCTCTGTGAAATATAAACCTAGTTTTAATTTTTTAAATGTTTAATTACATGATTTGTGTATGTTCATATGTGGGTATAGGCAGGCGAGTTCAGATGCACCCAAGAGGCCAGAAAGGGCTTTTTGAAGCCTTTTGAGATGGAGTCACAGGCTGTTTAATGCTGACCAGGGAAGGTTGATGGGAACCTGTCTTAGGCCACAGCAAGAAAAATATTCTCTCAATACCTGAGCCATCTCTCCAGTCCCCTGAAAAAATAATTACTGGTCTCAGATTCAGTGAGATTAAGTAGAGAAACATATTCTGTTTCAAAGTTCCTTTCCTCAAACTGTTCTAGCGCCTAAGACTGGAGTTTACTTTTAATTGCAATTTGACCGATATTCCTTCACGAGGCAATACATCCTTTCCTTAATTTTAAATTAGCAGACGCACAACCCCATGAAGCCCCAGAGACCTTTGTCATGTTCCACTCAATGTCTACTGAGCACTTTTCTCACGTGCTGGGTTCTTCTGTGAACCTAACACACAAAACTGTAGTAGAAGAATATGCCACCTCACCACTGCCCAGACTCGGTTTACTACTTCAATGGAAAGTCCTTTACCTCACAATACATCAATAATAATTCTATTCAGCTCTCAAATTATCAATATTATGTTATGTTTTGGGATTTACTTTTAAAGCATGCTATGTTGTCAGAGTCTAGGATAATAATGATACATTGGAATAAATGGAAGGATATATAAGATATTTCTCAATATCAAACAGGTTTTTAAAAGATAGATTAGTAAACACACTTAGAAATTCCATGCTAAGAAAATCACACTGCACAAGCAACCCTGCTATTTTACTAAATTTTATTTTACAAAAGTGTCTAATCTTGTTCATAATAAAAATATCAAATTAAGATCAAACCTAATGGTGGCAGAAAACCTTGCAAAGAGTCTGCGAACTAAGCGGGGTAGAATGCTAAGAGCCTTTGTTTTTGCTGAGACCACAGAGTCAAGGGATCTCTGCCAAACACCTCAGGCCCCTCAGGGACCTGCGCAAAGGATCTGAAAATGCATTTTCCATAAGCAGTGCTGAGAAACACAGACCACAAGACCAGTTTATGGCAACTATGGAAACCGCTGCAGATGTGCTCTGATGAATAAGCCCTCTTCCAATGTGTGAGTCAGCTCACGATCGCTGAGCTCACAAGGAAAGAATTTAGTGTACCTCAATCATCATTTGAGAAATGAAACTCTAGAGATCCGCCAGCTATGTCGTCTTACATGATAATCTGACTTTCTTTCAGGGTGTCCACAATAGATCATGGGTAAGCCCACGGCTTGGGTTTTCTTCATGTGTTCAGCTATGGCACAGGGAAACTTAGGGCATCTTTTCCTGAATGAAAGTTTCCAAAGGATCATTGATCATTACCTGGCATGCTCAATGAATGCCTAGAAGCAAGTGTGTGTATTTTCATTGACATGAAATATGTAACAAAATATACTATGATAACATGTTCTATAATAAATCACACAATTCAAAATTAGGTAAAACACATTTTTGTTGCAAAATGGTTATAGACTAAATCTATCTGAATCTATGTGAATGAAAATGTATCTTTGTATTAATAAATTTTAACCTGTAACCCAAATCTATCCTGCGTATGTATATGTGTATACAAGTCTTGCATATAGTATATATTTGTATAGAGCAGTATCTAAAATGTTGGAAATGTGCAAAAATGCCCTCAAATTATTCTTTCTTCATATATATAATAATTTTAGTCAAATATATTTATTTTAGGACCATAAAATAATTCCCGCTTATGCCTTAGATATTTTATGGTTGCTTTAAAATACAGTTATTTTGATGTCTGTTTTAGTTGGGGTTTCTACTGCTGTGATAAAACCATGTGACCAAAAAGTAAGTTGGAAAGGAAAGGGTTTATTTGACTTACAGTTCCACATTTCTGTTCATGGAAAGAAGTCAGGACATGAAACAGGGCAGAAACCTAGAGGCACGAGCTGATGCAGAAGCCTTGGAGGGGTGCTCCTTACTGGCTTGCTTAGCCTGCTTCCTTATAGAACCTAGGACCACCAGAGCAGAATGGAACCACCACAACCCCCATTAATCACTAATTGATAAAATGACTTACAACCAGATCTTGGGAGGTATTTTCTCAATTGAGGGTCCCTCCTTTCAGTAACTCTAGTTTGTGTGCTGATGAAAGACCAGCCAGCACAGTATCCTCTCAAGTATGTAGTTCTGTGATCTAATTTTCCTTTGCCAACGTTGCCAGATGATAAGCCTTCATAAAGCCCATCAAGTAATCAAACGATATCATCATAAACAAACCAAGTTATCCATAAACTAAAATCCAAACTAATTTGGAGAAGTAGAATTAGCCGCATTTTCAACACCTGCACACTTTGTTCTTCCTGCCTGGATCTCATCTTGAGGTCCTGAATTTCCTTCCTGGCAGAGCCTCCTTGTGGCACCCACTTTGTGAGGGATCACACTGCACACTAATTACACCACAGAGTGTCGCTTTGCTGTGAGTTGATTTTTCACGTTTGTCTGTTAGCACTGTAATTGTTGGTTGCTTGCCAGTTTCTTAAGGTATACAAAGCAAAAAGCGAAGGTGCTAGTGCTTAATCTCGAAGCAGTTCCCTTCTCAGTCTTCTCAGAATACATGAACTCTCGAAAGAAAAACATGACAAAGCACTTAAAAATTTTACTTTCAGGGCTCAAATTCTCTGACTAAATGAAACATTATTTTGTCTTTATCCTAAATAATCCAATATTTCTAAATATCCAGTGTCCTTCCTTATACAATATTTCTAAATCTAACTATCAGGTTGTTTTTTAGTTTATTAATCACTCATTTCTTATAGCACCAATGCTATGTTCTACCATTATTTTGGCAATCCCTTAACACTGAAGATTGTTTGACTTACAATATTCCTTCCTTTTAGAACATGACTAACTCTTTTCTCTATCCAAATAGGAAAATGACCCTTTAGTGTTATAGTCAGTTGTGAAGACCCTTTGCTATATGATGGATGTGACTTGTAATTAGACCTGGTCATTGAAGTCACAGCACCAACCTATTTTGAATAGATACATTTTATCCTTTTTTTGTCTGCTCTGCTCTATGTATCTTGAGTCCTGGAACTCTGGTCAGCAAAAGGACAAAGACGTTCACAGTGAAGCTGGGATCTGAAGGGATTCTCCATCACAATCACCACCTGGAAACACATCAGATTTATTAGCAAATGGGGAGAGGTCAGTTGGTCTCAGTAGAAGTTCTCATTCCACACTGGAATGGTCTCAGGTCGTTAACATCCAGGAGGAGGCTACTACAGTCCCTCCTGTAGCACACACCAATTAATTTTCATAAACACTCATACTCACACTCCCAGGAAAGCCTTTCTCCATACCTCTCGAGCCTGGCTCAACATGGGTAATGGCCTATTAGTCTTGTGAATCTGTGTCTATATCAAAATACATTTTCCCTCAAGGCCTCAGGATTTGTCTATTCTCTACAACTGCCTATTAATGAACAATTTTGAAGTAATTGAAACTGTATTGCCCACACTGATTTTTCCCCTACACATTTCAGAGTAAGTCACATCACATTGTAGACAAAATTTATTCTTTTAAATGTGGTCTTTTCTTTTTAACTAATTAAATGTGTTCATCACAAATTTACATGTGTATGGTTACTTTTATTCCTCATCATTTCTTCTCTCATTCTAACCTCTGTCTAGTTCCCCCTTTTCTACAACTTTCTTTCCCATCCCTGATGTCTTTTTTTGTCTAGTTTTGTGAGTTTAGCAAAGGCCATCTGTGTGGCTTAGCTTTGAAACTTTTCACTGGAGTTTGATAGAGTTGCTGAAGGTCGGGATGGGGGTCAGCAACTAAAGATAGCGACTGTATTCACAAATCTATCAGTAACCAGTTAGTTTAGTGGTTTGGTGAAGGGTCTATTGAGCCGCACCTCCATCCGTAACTGATAAATGGCCAATATCCTACAGGTCAGCTCTCAGTAACGGGAACTTCTGTAGGTTCGTGACAGCATATCTTACCTGGAACACGCCATTCTGCAGCATTGTCTTCTGATTCTTGCATACTTTTCACCACCTACACTGTTAGTTTTCATTTAGAACTCATTCCACATTAGTATATTTACTTTTAATCATGACTATGTTACCCATCAAGCTCAGTTAATGAGAGGGCACTTTGTTAATCAACGAAACAAAAAGATTTGTTTTTTATAGAGAAAGGGAGATTACAGGTATAGAGGCCACATGTGGAGAGATGGATAAAGAAGTCTCAAAGCCACAAATTTGAGAACAGGATTTAGGAGATACAAATGGGATAGACAGTTAAGGTACCTTAAGTTAGGAACAATGATTAAAGGTAGTCAGTGTACTATTGTTCATTCAGAATTAATCCTCATAGCTTTTCAAAGGATCCCTGTTCAGAAAATGCCAGCATCAACATGATCTATGAGGGAGAGATAGCAGTCCTAAAATATCAAAAAGTCATGTAGAAGTGAACCCGGTAGGTTAAACCTTCAAAAGTTCCTGTAAAGTAACTCAGAAAAGTGGTGTCATTATAACCAACCAACCTGGGACGTTAGCTCTACACAGTAAAGGCACTAGAAGACTAGAACACAGGACTTAGAAACATTACTTTTTAAATGTAATTCAAAGCAAGTGGAATGAGAGGGCTATTTCAAGTTTCTTCTGGGTTTCCATGCGACACTTCACCTCAGACGCATCTCAGCCATAATTCATACGAATGCATGCAGACTCACCGTGTTCCTTTTCTGTTTCCAGCTAAAGAACTTCATGAAGTCCTATGATGGGGTAGCATCTGCTTCTTTCTCACGAGCCGTGGAAACCGTGGAAGCCAATGTGCGCTGGAAAAGGCTTTATCAAGATGAGCTTTTCCAGTGGCTGGGAAAAGCCATGAGGCACTAATATCCATCAAATAGAGAATTCACCCCAGAACTGTGTAGGAGGACCTGCTTTTTGTGGGATGAGGAGGCTAGCCAGAATGTCAGTGTTAACACGAGGGAGGATTTTTTCTTTCTTTTCTTTCTTTGTTGGGGGCTATTTTTCTTGTTTCATCAACTCTACATTTGTGTTTCCACTGGATATTCCTCTGTAAAGAAACTCTTGAAAGTGACACTTGCCCTGGTTACTTCAGCTGTACATTCCCCACTGTTCGGGAC
The DNA here is from genome assembly GCF_021556685.1 of Rattus norvegicus. Classification (NCBI taxonomy): domain Eukaryota; kingdom Metazoa; phylum Chordata; class Mammalia; order Rodentia; family Muridae; genus Rattus; species Rattus norvegicus. The sequence continues at coordinate 59,656,609 of NC_141540.1, read as the reverse complement.
CAAGTATGATAGTGGTGCATGTTGATCTTGTTGTCAGTTTGGGAAATCCTATTCAGAATATTCTGTGCATGGATATATGGTCCTGCCCGTGTTCCGGCATGCTTATTTAACATGTCCAATGTTGTATGTGAACATTTTATATGTACATCCAGAATGGGCATTATGCGAAAGCACAAAGATTACCTATGACAATCAGTGTTGCAATGACAGTTAAAAAGAAAAAACGTTAGAAGGGAATTCTCTTCTTTGCCATGGACAACAGGAGAGGTACAAGAGCTCTTATGCAATCTGTATCGATTGTTTCAGCACTCGGATTGTCTGGCAATGATTACTGTGTTGCTAACTCATTTTCTTTGAGTTAAAGCTGTGTATACACTTGCAAAGATGTATAGATAGTGTGTACATATACATTATGTACATAGGGAAGCCCTATATGTATATAGTATGTTGTACATGCACCTGTTCAAAGAATCTCTTCAGATCAAAGGAAATTTAACTTTTTGGTTCTTTTTTAAATATATATATATATATATATATATATATATATATATATATATATATATAAATGTGTGGACACACTGAAAAGGCTTCAAGAAGTTGATCTCAACATTCCTACTTTGTATCTTGCTCTCTTAAGTGCTGTTCTTCTTGTCTATGTCCTGAAGAATGATCTGTTCTATCACACGAAGCTGAATTCTAACAAAATATACATGTAAACTAACCACACTGCAAATCCTCTTAGGTCAGTGGCAATATTTTGTTGTTTTCTGTAATTATGTTGGTCAACATTTTCTACTGCATAAAGCGATTTTGGGTAAACTTAGAATGATCGCTGCTAAGAAAATGTTTATGTACAGCTTCTCTGTCTTTCTAAGTTTCGCTACTGCAGAGTTAAACTCTCTCTGTGTGTTGATCTTTGTGTGTACTCCTGTCCTCCATTAAGCGACCATACCTCAACAGGTCTATTAGTACTTAATGACCTTCTATGCCAGTTGTGCCCTCCCTTAAGACACAAAGTTGCTTTTATGCTATGTTACTGTACAAAGCCTTTGGAAATTTGCACCCCCGTTCTACCTAGGAATTTTGAAGAGTCAGTTCTATGGCTGTGTGTAACACAACTAGATTTCACTGCTTCTCTCACCCAATAGGCCTGCTCCCTGCTTCAGAATCAACATATCTTAAGTTTAACATTGTAAAATTCCTATATAATTATTATATTGAGTCAACTATTGTGTAACCCCTTTTTGGTTTTCCTGTGATGTTCAGCTTTTCCAAATGTTGCAGTTCAGAGACTGTCATTCAATGCTGGAAAAAAATTCTTTATAAAATAGAGGTCATAGAATTATTTTTGTTTGTAGAAATGAAAAGCAATTTCCCAATCCATAGACTACATAAAAACAAAATTTGATCCTGATCATGTAAGCAGTTAATGTTCATTTCTTACAGCTATAATTTTCAATACTTCCGTCAATTAAAATACATGAATTTTAAGTACTGTGTGGTACTAAAGAGTCATGGTCATGCCTAATGTGAAACCTGAGATTTAAGTCACTTACTGAAAGTGAGCAAGTTTTAAAAATATAATCTTCAAAACTAGTATACAGCCAGGAAGACCCTAAATATCTATGATAGCATTGGTGAATTCATTCATAGACTGAAACTGCCTAAAGGGGCAGACATAGGTGTCTTGTTTTGCTCCCTGAAATATTGCAAATTTTTTGAGTTGGGGGTGGTGCTTTTCATTTTGAGTGAGTGGTCGCTTCCGACTGACTTTGAGTTTGAAGGTCTTTCTTGTCTTTCTTAGTTCTCTTTCCTCCCCATTTCTAACAGTTGTCATCCTCATTCAGTGTTTTAGTGGCCTTGAACACAACTGCTTTAGCTATGATCTAAATCCTCAGTGTATAATTATGTGAAATGTTTATACCTCAGTCCTGTGGTACCAACGGCGTCGAGATGGCAGTTTTGCGCTACACATTTTTCAGTTATTGAACCTTTCCAACGTTTAAATTATGCCAGGTTTGAAGTCTCCTTTTAGTTGTTTAAATAAGTAATATTTTCAAAATAATAAAAAACAATGATATCTCTTGGAATATTCTGTAAAATGTAGCTATAAAATTATATTTTCTACTTTAGAGTTTTTACCTTTTTCTCTTGTGTGTTTTACAAATCAATTATCTACATGAAATAACAATGTTTTGAAAGTGTCCATGGTCTAGTCTCAAAATTTCCTTTATAATTATATGTATAAGAGCAAAGCTTTGTTTTAATTAGAAAATATTATTATTTTCATCTTGGGTATTATTATCTCCATGTAACTTGTAAATATAACGTTTTGCCCAATTTTTACACATTTTCTCATTAATTTCCTTATAGTCTTTGAAGTTTCAAAAATAACATGATTTCAAACCTAGAAGGCTGACATGTATAGCCTTCAAGAAGCAGATGTGCTCCTTGAAATTCACTAACATATACTTTTGCTGGGCCTTACTTTCTTTTGTTTTATGTGATTTTTAAGGTAATTGTGTAATATTGGAATTTTCTGAAACTCAGCTGGTACATGTAACTAAAATATTACAAGGTCATGAATGGTATGCCATGAATTTCTAAAATTCATTCCACGATCAGTAACTTTTACACAGGCTGATTTGATCCTTCAAAAAACCACCCTTCATTTTTGACTTCTTCTGTATCATGAAGATGAAATGAAGCTGAGGATAGCAGTCCATGTCTTTAAAAATCCGGTTATGATGTGGCCTAAATTCCTCAACATAGATTGTCTACAACTAGCATATAGCATTGCTTTTGATTTATACTTCTATCTCATTAGCTGGAGGCCTAACAAGATCAGAATATATGATTGAACACATTCATAATGAAACATTATTCTTAACATCTATATTCCAAATTTGTACGATTTCAAACTACCAAGCATGCATGTTAATCACAATTTACTTTAGTAAGCGTAAGTAGTCGACTACAGGGACACTGAATTTAATATATTGATTGCATCTCCCATGGCAGATCTGTTATTTAACATGGTTTAAATGAAGCCTTAAGACTGTGATACTTTGCTTTCCTTGCAAGACCTACTTCTGATAACATCTACAGATGGTCAGAAAACATGCAGAAGGCTGTATCATCTAGATAATTGAAAACAATGTTCAGTAAAAAGTACCAGTCTGTGGAGGCTAAGTTGTGAAAAATAATTATTTCTGTGGATCAACAGCACGATGGCGTAGATAAGTTATAATGAAGCATGTGATGCTTACTTCAAAGTCACTGCTAATTAAATATTCTCAGAATTGTCTTCTGGGAGGAGGGAGAATGTAGCTTAAATATTTTCATGAAGTATCCTGTAACTTACAGCACATACAATAATCAAGGGACAGATGATGAGAACCCAAGGCTTTTGGGACATATTTTATCAGAGATCATGGCTGAATTATCATTTGATACCAATAGTTCAGAATTCAACGAAGAAAAGGAAAGAAGATGGATTGAATAGATTGTATTTAACTGAGCATGTGGAGAGTGAAAGGAAAGTGGTAGAAAATAGATCTAAGATGTTCACATGTAAAATGGAATGACTTCATGAACCAGTTGGGATGAAGGTAAGGGGAAGCAGGGACCTCATGCTTTACAGGAACACTTTGATAAGTTTTAGAGCTGGAGTCCAACTGTTTCCCTACTAATCCTGAAACTTCTAGGTAAATAGTACCGTTTGGCTTTATAGTGGTAGTATTCTACAGAAATACAAACCATCTTGAAATTATAATAACACCAAAAAATTTAAACTGTAATTCTAGAATCAAAATTGGAAGAGAATTCATCCTTGAAAAAAAATGCAGTTTAACGATGTTGCTAATCTTCAGAAAGATTCTGTTTGTTTATTTGTTTTATTTAATCTTTTATTACAGTCCAGACTTTAACCCCCTTCTGGCCCACCCTCTGTTCCACATCCCATATCTCCTTTCCCCCAACCCCTGTCTCCACGGGAATGTCACCACACCACCCCATCCCTACCTGACAAAACCTTCCCACTCCTTGGGGCCTCCAGTCTCTTGAGGGTTAGGTGCATCGTCTCTAACTGAGTCCAGACCCAGCAGTCCTCTGCTCAGTATGTGTTGGGGCCTCAGACCAGCTCATGCCTGCTGCCTCAGTGTCTGAGAGATCTCGGGGGTCCAGTTAGTTGAAACTGCTGGTCTTCTTATAGGGTCACCTCTTCAGCTTCTTCCAACATTTCCTAGATTCTTTAATCTACATGTAAAAGTATCTCACATTTGCCAAAATGAGGCTAGCTTTGTTTGTTGACTTTAAGTAAATCACTTATGCTCTCAAGTAGATTCAGCAATTCTGAGGCAATAATTTATTTCTTCAAATCCTCAAGAACTATATAAAATTAGCCCTCAATTCCCACTGCCTTGAACTGACTAGCAAGTTCATACATATATTATATGTATATATAATATATAAAATATATATAATTTGGGGATGGATTCAATAAAAGTGGAATAATCATGTACTGTAGCAGCTTTTGTTTTCAATTTTAATTCATGAAATTTTATTTTAAAGTTTCAGTAAGAAAGTTACAAAGCTTTTAGAAATATTTTAAAAGATTTGTTAAAAACAGGTTCTCTTGTTAAGGGTGGATTTATACATGATTGTATACTTTAAGTCTTTATGTATTTTTTTAAGTTATTCAACCACTTTATATCTTGTGATTTTTGCATAGATGTCACAATCCATACTTTAAAGGCATTTGTATTGAATATATTTTATTTTGACCGATGTTAATTTATTTGATTTATACAATTCATAATTGAATAAACATTTAAAAGTTTACATTGAATATAATATAATCAATCCATAATTATACCAATATGTTTGACGTATATAATTCATGTTGAATATAAAGGTGCTTTAAGAGTTTTCCAGTGATTCCTGATTCAAATACTCCTGCAGTAACAAAGTGAAAAAAGAAGGCTTCAGTTTGCTCAGGTCTCAGGGTTTTGTTTTGTTTTTTGTTTTTTTTGGTTTTTTTTTAAGTGAATAATTATAGGGAAAGATTTTAAAAATGTGAACATATGGATATCTATTAAACTCCAGACACTCTATAGGTATCATTTCACAAGATAAACCTGTGAAATGTTATTAATTCTAATTGAGCAGATTAGTTTAGTTTCTATAACGAAGGCCATTAGTTTCTATAACGAATCACTAATATTAGCATGTTCTCAAAATTGTAAACTTAAGCTCTACATGATGTGAAGCCATCGCTTCCGTGCCTCTGGCAAGCTTGAGACATCGTCCATCCATAGAGACTGTGGGAGATTCAAACATTTGCTTCTCATGTCCCTCCCAGTTTCATTGCTATGGACTTGTTTGATAAGTGATAATTGGCGTGGTTTTGGCTTATCACTCCTTTATTAGCAAGGCTACTTCATAGGGTCTCTAAGGATATTTTCATCACATCAGTTTCACCTTTTGTTGCGAGGGTCTTAAACCACAAGTCGTTAACTAGCGCTCATCCAGTCGAACAGAGCCACAGACAGAGGGTGGATTACAGAGTACTTCACCAGTGTCCCACTACGGTTGAGGTTGAACCTGTCTCTGCACGTGGAAGAGTTATTAGATTGGCCTGAACTTTTCTATCGCTTATCAAAGGGATCAGAAGAACCCCTCCCCTTCTGTGTGGAACTATAGAGGAACTACACTGCTTAATTTACTTGAAGTTATGTTTCCAGTGGCCGTGCTGTGCGTAGACACGGTCTAAGCTAACTGCTTTGACTTGCTTCTGTACAGGTCAACCTGCTTCTAATGGCGCACATTTTTCTTATGTCATATAAGTAAATGAAAGAGTAAAGTGTTTTGTGGAGAATATAATAGGGGAGTTGAGAACACCTGGCTCAAAAGCACAGAGCATTTATTTCCGGCTGATCATCCCTGCAAGGCTCAAGGGACTTGATTTGCTCTTATGTATGGATCTGCCATCACCTTCAAGTAGTATGTAGCCTACTGGGCGAGAACTCATTAGAAAGTCTCTGTTCTACGTTTTATTTCAAGTAAGGTTTTTTAACTGTCATTTCTCAAGTGTAAACTATTTTTTAAATGGGTTTCTTTCCAAATGTTTTACTATAGCTTTTGCAGTATTGCCTAATGTTTATCTCACATTGTGTTCATACATGCACATATATGTGCAATCTTTCAGTTTATTTTCATTTGCTTTTTAATACTCCCTGACAACAAATATGTAGTATAAAACAAAAACACATTTTTCACCATGATTTCATGCGTTTTAAGTTACTTAAACAGTAACATAAATTTTACTTTTGACAGTCTGGCCAAGGCTGAATCTATCAAATAATTAAAATTTACACTGTAGGATTATTCCTAATGACCACATTTGCTGAGTAAAAATGTTTCTTTACTTAAAACTGTTAGAACGGACATATTTGGAAGCCTATTTTTTTTCTTTCTAATATTTTATGATTTGGGAATAAAAAGGTTGCTGGTCTCTTAGTAAACATGAGTTCGAAAGCATTTACCAAATAAATAACCTATGTTAGTTTAGCAGATAAATTTTTCTATGGTATGACTTTGAGTTAGTCGGTAGAAATTTAATCTATGTGTTCAGCATGAAATTTTAATACTTTCCTGACCAAAAAAAATGAATTTTTCTAAGTGAGGAAATTTGTCTATTTATCTTAAGCACAGCAAATTCAAATTTTGCCTCTGATAATAAAATTTTTTGTACAGTAACGTGTAATCCATCACTGTCTTAATTGTCTGACATGTGCAGATAAGGCTAAGAGAAATAGCATCTTTTGTGTGTTTTACTGTGCTTCTGCTATTCTGGGAGCCTGTTTGAGGAGCTGTGCACACACGGAGTGTAGAGCTCCACAGAAAGAGAAGCACTTTCTCTGACATGAAGGGTTTAAGAGGAAATGCCCATGTCAACGCTAGAATAAGGAGGTATATATTTGTAATATATTATATAAAGAGAAAAACCAATTCAGTCTCTATTCTAATTATATCTCTGGGATAAATGAAGTCATCTGCATTTGGTAGAAATTATTTCACCTGAAATGCATTTCAGATTGCTTTTTAATAGCTTTTCCTGCATCCATCAGCCTGTCAAGCTCCCAGGATCTCAAGAACAGTTTCCAATAACAACAGAACATAAAATATACATAATCGTGCCTCATAAGCAGTACTCAAACCACGCTCTTCAATGCCTGTGGGTCTCTCTCTCTTTCTCAGAATTGGCCAGGAATGTCCAACCTGACGCAGCTTGGCCAGTCATTGTGTCTAATGTACAGGGCTTTGTACAGCTGTAGATAACCATTTATTGCCATGACCATGAAGTAAGAAAGCATGCTACCAAGCCACATGTGGGGATATCCACATATATTTCCATGTTTATAATGTTGATAGCTCATGAATTTTATGTACATAGACAAACGGATCTCCAGAAACACATTACATATATCCATATACACACAATTCACACACACACGCACACACATCTGTGCTACAGAAACAGCACTCATGTTAGAAAATAGCTGAAGGAAATTATCAGAAATAGCGAGTAAACGTGGGCCCCGTGTTTGCGGGAAGCCCCGCAGTAGTCTGTCTCAGTGCCCATGAGGCCAGATAAGTTCATCTTCACTTTGCCACTCTATTGGTGATTCTGTTTTTTTTTTTTTTTAATCTTTATTAACTTGAGTATTTCTTATTTACATTTCGAATGTTATTCCCTTTCCCGGTTTCCGGGTCAACATCCCCCTAACCCCTCCTCCTCCCTTTCTATGTGTGTGTTCCCCTCCCCATCCTCCCCCCATTACCGCCCTCCCCCCAACAATCACGTTCACTGGGGTTCAGTCTTGGCAGGACCAAGGGCTTCCCCTTCCACTGGTGATCTTGCTAGGCTATTTATTGCTACCTATGAGGTTGGAGCCCAGGGTCGGTCCATGTATAGTCTTTGGGTAGTGGCTTAGTCCCTGGAAGCTCTGGTTGCTTGGCATTGTTGTTCATATGGGGTCTCGAGCCCCTTCAAGCTCTTCCAGTCCTTTCTCTGATTCCTTCAACTGGGGTCCCGTTCTCAGTTCAGTGGTTTGCTGCTGGCATTCGCCTATGTATTTGCTGTATTCTGCGTGTGTCTCTCAGGAGAGATCTACATTCGGTTCCTGTCGGCCTGCACTTCTTTGCTTCATCCATCTTGTCTAATTGGGTGGCTGTATATGTATGGGCCACATGTGGGGCAGGCTCTGAATGGGTGTTCCTTCTGCCTCTGTTCAAAACTTTGCCTCCCTATTCCTTTCCAAGGGTATTCTTGTTCCCCTTTTAAAGAAGGAGTGAAGCATCCGCATTTTGGTCATCCTTCTTGAGTTTCATGTGTTCTGTGCATCTAGGGTAATTCAAGCATTTGGGCTAATAGCCACTTATCAATGAGTACATACCACGTGGGTGATTCTATTTTTAAAAAAAATCCTTATAGACTGCTCTTTGCTCTCACTAAGGGAAGTGCTCCCTGACTCCTGATTCACGTACACTCACCTGACTAGTTTCATTACATCCCTGTTTCTGGACCACAGATTTCACTTCAGACCAACCAATGAGCCTCTGATGTGAGGTCTGAGCAATAGCGTGTGTGACGCACACAGAACATTCCAACACGGAGTTAGTGTTCAGAGCCCCTGGGCAGGAGGCACCTAATGAACTGTCAATTTTGCTATTGAATTCCACCAGCAGCACTGCTGTTTTAAAATTCCAAACGGTCATTGTTCAACATTTGCCACCCAATATGGAATATAAAACACATGCTCTCAGTTCACTTAATAGAACAAATAGTATTATTTGATCAATTGATCTGCCTACTCTGATAATGTCACCACTCTGGATAAAGCTCACAGTGGTTTGATTATATCCATATAAATGTTTCGTCTTCCTATTTCTGTCCACGGTGTCCCCATGTTTTTTATGCTTGCCTGCTACTCTCCTTATCCAAGTTTACTATCATTGTTGTCAGTAAGTTCACAACTAGTTATGATAGGAAGAATGAGTCTCTAGAAAAGACTCTCCATTCAATTACCTTTCTTCTGTGAAACAAAGCCCTGTCTGCTGGAGGTGGTAGCACTCATATTGAAGGTGGTGGAAATCAGAAATCAGGCATAATGTGTTACAATGGAGAGACAGGTACTACACAAACTACCATGCATATATACACATCGTTGCCACCTTAGAATTTCTCTCTCTCTCTCTCTCTCGCTCGCTCGCTCGCTCGCTCGCTCGCTTTATATTGTTTTACATGACCTTTCCTTCTATTTTTATCTCTTATGTGGCTTCCCAGCTGGTCACCATCTTTCTCTGAAACACATGTTCACTTGATAGTATATAACTAATGGTGAAGGTTTTGAACAGGTTTTGATATTAGTGTGCATAACAGAAAATGACAGGGGTTCTTGGACCTGTCAGACAAGACTCAAAGGACACTAGGGGGCATTGAAGATGTTTCTTTGTGCTCTCAAGTCTTGGGGCTCATGCATCATTTCTTTAGTTCTGGCTTCCTCTGGATCTTTAAAATTTGCTTTCATTTCCTAAAATCTTCAGCTACTTGGAGCTCTCACAACACAACTAATCATTTTATTCAGCACAAATTATATATATTGTTAGCTCTGGGATATCTTTCTAAGCTAGTAGGAAGCCAGTCTTCTAATTGGACAGCTCTTTAGTCCTGTGTAATAAGCAGAAGTCATCTCTCTATCATATATTTGCAAGTTTCCCATTTTATATGTTCCCTGCTGTACTTATGTTTCCTCAACAGATTTAGTGCTTAACTTCCTTTCACAGAGAATAGAAAGTTTCACAACCTCCCTAGTTACGAAATTTTATTAAGGTACCACATTTTTTTTTACAATGACTCATTATTCTTACACACATATGACAAATTCAAGCCTACCCAAAACTCCAGTAATTGTTGATTAGAAGAGGGATAATGTAATGAACCTAGATCCATGAGAAAGTCTAAAATCTAAACCTTAATGGCATTGGGTACATTCCAAGGTTAGTTCTTAGACACACACCAAAATTCAACACAAAAGAGGTTGAATAGGGTTTCCATATTTAAGATGTGTTGGATTTCAACTGACAGGATATACAGAAGTGCAATGGGAATGACTGCAGGCAGTCATTGCAGTAAATCATGAATACATTTCACAGGCAACCACAAGTTTGGTGCTTGGCTGACCCAAATATTTCCAGTTTTATTTGAATGAAATAATTGTGTGAAGTAAATGGAATGTTTCCAATGATAAATGTAAACCCTGGTGCAGATATTTATTCCAGTCCTGTTCAAACCATGCACAATGAACAACTACTGCCCAATACATGCAGAATGCCATGCCAATGTGCATTTGTGTGACCTCGTATCTGTTTCAAGAGAGTAGATGAAGAAAAAGAACTGAAAATAGATTAAAAACAGAACAGAACAAAAACTCTCAAACAAGCTGACTTCCACATGGAAAAAAACATATACTATATGTTACAATATTTTTAGTCTCTTAAAATTATATTTTTCAATTTGTTAGTTTGAAAATTTTTATTTTTTGACATAGGGTAATATAAATAGCAGATAATTGAAATAGGGTCTAGTCTGAAGCTAAGAACATTTTTACTTTTTTGTCCAATTAAAAAGTGACATGAGATTCTAGAACTGTCAAAGATTCAGTAACAATCTCACTCCAGAGAAAATGGGTGTGCTCCAGAGTACAAGGGTGTATATCAAAATCTATTTGAACTAATTTGAAAAAATATCTCCAGTTGTCCTTTTTGTTTAGTAGAGTTGATTTTTAGCATCTGTTTGTTCTGTCTCAAACAGTTTGCGATCAAATTCTTTGTGTGTTAAATTTAGAATACCTCTCAGTTACATGGATTTTTTTCACCTACCAAGTCAAGCACTTAATATGTTTTCATATACTTTTTTTCATATGGGAATTCTGGGATTTTACTTTGTTATCTGCCATTATATTTGTTTTTTCTAATCTCTATAGCTGTACAACACTATTCTCATCCAAAGCAAGAGACAAGTTCACGTCTTTTCTAGATGTCATTACCTGGTATCTACTGCCTAGCACTGAGTTCTCTCTCGGTGAGAGTGGTATGCCCAGTGGTTAGCTATGCTTACATGAGATTTGTTTGGGAAGGAGGTCTCTGTTAACACTCTGTACTGTGCCTTTCATCGTTCAACAAAGGAACTAACGTAACAAGCTGACAAACCCTACACTTGTTTGTTTCTGCCTACTTCAGTCTATCTAACTCAGAAACACAGCATACAACATAACCAAAAATATCATTGCAATGTATTCTTTAGTATATTGCCTAAAGTCTTAGTATGATAGAAGAATGTTTTCCTTCATTATGCCTTCAATACATTTAATAAACTCAGGTCTTTGGAAGTCAGGTCTTTGAAGATCTGGTAATCTATATTGGACATTAATCGATACACGTTCTTTTCTGTCCGTTTTAAGCCTTCTTTAAGTATACTTTCTTTGCCAGTGTGCAGAAACCTTAATTCATACTTGTTTGATATTTTATATTCATGTATTTATCTCCCAGTTAGAACGCAAATTCATCCAAAGTCAGGATGGAATACGCTTTCCCCTTTTGACAGCAACTTCTCCCTGATTGAGAAGCACCTACCTGCCACTAGGGAATCCAATCGCTTTTCACTGTAAGCAACATCCACATAGACCAGGAAGTGTGATAGCGCTTCAGAGGCATAGCGAGAAGAAAGTGTTAATCATTTTAAAGTATCACAAACCTAAAGCTTTAAAACTCACTCTATCCCTTTAATTTGTCCAGAAATATCACTTTAGAGCACCACTTGTTATCAGCTTTGACCTGCTTGGTGGAGAAAGGGAGAGAAGAGTGGTATGATACGGTGCTATTTCACAACACACCTATTACAGTAATTCATCTACAGTGTGGAGCCTTTGCCAATGATAAATGCGTGCTCCTGTGGCACAATTTGAATGCTCCTTGGCTTTTTAACAATAAACCTGCCAGAAAAGGTTGCAAAAAGGCACAAGGGAGAGAGAAATTTTAGTTGAGGAATGAAACTAAGCAAGAAGCATAATTTTAAATAAAGTATCTGTAGCTTCTTTGAAGAGATTTTTGTTCACAGTGGACGGAGATTTTATGATTAAGAAAGAAAGAGCACAATTTCCATTTAATATTCCACCAGCTTCTCATATACTTAATTTTGCATGTGTGCTGCCTTCTAAAATGATCTCCATATAAAAAACATAGTGTCTTCCTTATCGCTTAAAGTCTAAATCTGTCAGGAAAATGACGCCATTTATGACATTAGAATTCTTTGTAAGATCTCAGGCTGACTGTAGAAAATTGTAGTAGGGATTCGTTCTCTGATGTTTTAATATGAAAAGGATCTCAGGTGGAAGTATAGCCATCGGTTCTCAGGCCACTACTATGCTTTTTAGTATCCATTAAATGTTACAAGTCTCAGCTACAATCACAGTGGGACTAATGAATAGTAACATTCACTGACAACAGTGTACTCAAGCCTGCATAAGACACTCCTGAGGTTAAAAAGGTATACAGCAGACACTTAGCCTGAAAGAAGTTTTTCTGACTTGGTGAAAGGCAATTATATGTGAAACAAATAGCCATAAAACAATATAGAAAGGCACACAATACTTACTTTGTCCACGATTGAGAAAAGACAAATTGTGTGAGGGTTCAATTCCTCAGGAAAGTGTTAGAGTAAATTGAGCTGTAGCGAAGTCGCTGTCTGACTCTTCAGTTTAGACGAGGCAAGGTGGGAAGTTGAGACAGGAATGGTAGTTGGATGGACGCAAATAAATGAGCACACATAGGAACAAGGTAAGTTAGAGCTTGGGATTTTGTCTGGGTCATTTGATTGGCACACTCAAGTTAGAGAAAGGCTTTTATAGGTTTCCATGAATTCTTTATAGTCGGATAAGAACAAGAACATTATGGGTTTTTCTCTTTGTCCCTACTCACTTGTATGTAGTGGCATCCATTATTCTATAAATACGTTTGAATGAAAATAGAATTACATCACAACCCTTCTCTGTACTTCCCCCAGTCCATCCCAGCCTCTTTTCTTGAATCCCGCCCATGTCCTGCCCTCGAGTTAAGTTGGTAGCCTTGTTTTCACTTGATTATCATTACAGTACTCTCACTGCATGCATATGTTTATGTGTATGATGTATTTAAAAATATACGTGATATATAGGAAGTCGTACTTTCAGTGGGAAGATGCAAGTGATGGAAATATAGGGCAAAGAAGGAAAGAATATAGATATAATGCTTCAAGTTTTCATTATTTTTTGTGTTTGTAAAACTTAAGCAACTAAATGAATAGCTTTACTAAGGTCTATGGGAATCATCTTTACGTATTACCAGAAATATTTTCATCAGGTTAACATGGGGTGTCAGGAGGGGAGTGCAGAATTAAAGGAAGCCTGGATCTGGGTTTTTGACTGCATGGTTTTTACACTTTCTTGCCTTAACCGGTTTCTCCATGTCCTTGTTGCACACAGCTCATTTGGGCTCATCCATCTCATTTTGGATGCTGTTTAATGGGACATTATGGTCTGTTGTAAAATGTCCTTTGCTGTATCCCTCAAGATCCTTCACTATCTGCCTCTGATACGCTGTTCGTTCTTGGATTTCCACTCTTTTCTGTGCATCAGGATTTGGCTATAGTGTTCTCCACCCTTTCAAGCTTTTTGTGGTGTTGGGCATTTTCAAATTCTCATTTGGTGGAGTCTTTCTTTGGCATGCTCCAAACAGATAGAACGGCTTTGCTATTGACCAAAGACAGAGTGTTCTCCCTTGCCTCCTACCCTAGAATCTGCTGGCATAGCCCTGTGGTGGCACAATTAAGGTTATCTAAGCACTTGCTCTGCATTAAATGTTATGTAAGGGCAGATACTATATAAAGTAGAAATGTAAAAGAGAATAAAATGTAAACGAGGGAATCTGAGTTTATGTTCAATCAAGTATTGACATCATAGGATACCACCAACTATGTGCAATCAACAATCAGAAACATTGTGACCTATTAGTCACAATGCCCACAGGTTGCATTAGTCACAGTCATTAATGCCCACAGGTTGCAGAAAAGGTAGGTAAGATGACCCTTTCTGGCATCCATAAAACAGAATAGGTTCAAGGCACATACACCTGTGTATTGCTTTAAAACTCAGCTCACACTTTTCTCATCTCCTCTGAAACATTACATTGCACATGCCTTCCCTCCTGGAGTCCTTGCAGCTGTTTGGAAGTGCATGCAACTTAAGAAGCTCTCATTAATATGTGATATAACCTTCATCATTATGGGGAAAATTATGGATGCGATGCATGGAATATACACTGCTTCTGTGGTTGATCTCCTAGTCGGAAGTATGTAGGAATACTCACCAGTAAATTGTTACTCTCTAAGTAGCTTTATAGGGATATGAGAGGGATTCCAAAGACTCACAGATATTATCCCCACCTTCCTGTCTCCCAGTTTTATTCCAGCAGTCCTTTCATGTAACTGCAGCTCCTTTTGCCACTGCGTATTCAATAGAATTTAGTCTTCTAAAGTGCTAGCATATACCCTGAATTGCTACTTGAGATTTAAGGTGGTATCTGTTAACTGAGCTCCTCATGTTAAACATTAGTGTCTTTTAAGTACAAGTCTCTTGGGGTGGTCCCAACATTTTAATTTCAACAGGCTTCCCAAGCATCTTTTATACATGCCAAAGTTTGAGAAATACCATTTTATTCAAATGTCATGAAGTCTTCCTCATGTCCCTTTTAAAACAATGCACTCCATCTATAATTAGAAATCCTAAAAACATGTTGATATTTGTCCCCTTTCTCATAGTTTTTATAATATTCTGCCTTTTGTGATACCTTGTCATAATTCAGGATGGATATATTTTTTTTATTCCCTCTATAATAGACTTGTGCTTCCCCCAGAGCATCCGAACGGAATGTGACTTCTAGGGGATGCTAAATTTTTATCTCCAAGATTGCATGAAATGTTACCCCCAGGCCTCTCCCCTCTTCTTCTGTCAAAACCCCATGAACATAAGCTACAGGGTGACTCCAAAATGCTTGTACTATATTAAAATAAATGAAGTGCTTGGAAAACCTCTTGCTTGAACTAAGCTTAGCTCACAGAATTTGGTCCCAGATAAATAGTTGACTCAGGATTTTTTGTTCTCTGTAAATCTCCTTATCAGCAGAAGGCTTATTTTTGAAACTCGTGGGCTCAGTGTAGTGAAAAGTAGTCACTTGAATCAAGAACTAAAGCACTATTCATGGTTCAGGTCATAAAAATTACCTCTGTGTCTGTCATTGGTGAATCATTTATGATGCCCTTAGTACAGTGTGAATTTTCAAAAGGTTAGCATTGGATGTTCATTTTTAGAATGCAGGTTTATTTGCTTAGAATATGTCAAGCTACATACGTAGCATTAAAGAAAAAAATCACTGTTTAATTTTTCTTCCACAAAATCCAAGTGAATAAATGAAGCAAACTCAAATCAAAGACCAGAAACATGACTTGAACTCCAATTGTTCTTGTTTGGAAGCAATTACAGTGAAACATTTCCTTGGTATTTGGTTTGTTGGAAATCAATATATAAAACCCAACCTTTGCCAATATGCGTGTCTGTGGACCAAAATGATTTACATGACCTTAATAATTTACCTTTTTTGTCAACATTGAACAATCATGATGCTATTTGATTTAAAAACAAAAGTAAAATCCAGTAAAACATAAGCACTGGTGTGTGTGTGTGTGTGTGTGTGTGTGTGTGTGTGTGTGTGTGTGTGTGTGTAAATTAGCACACATATACATTATATAATAAAACTACTGATTAACAAATTATAGAGGTGAATTTCTCAAGGCTTGCTGAAAACAGTGCAGAAATTTTAATTAGCATTCAGTACTGCATTCAAATAAGACATTAGACATATATTAATGAAATTAATACAATATAATAAAGTTGCTAAATAAATCATAAAAAGTACATCATGCACACATTCACAGAGGTGGGGTAGATAGATACATTTGAATATTTGTTGACACATGTCTTCTCAAGAGAAAGGGATGAAAGCATTTGGACAAGAGCATTTTAGGTATGAAAATTTTACAAAAGTCTAAGATTCAAATAAAACCTAACTATATTTTTTAATTCAAAAGAAATGTGGCCTAGTAGGATGCAATCAAAAAGTGATAAATTGCAAAAGGAGAGAGAGATAAAAAATAAATTGTCAAATTTTATCAAACACACGTTTACTTTTAATGTATTAATTGTTTTATTAAAAATCAAGTTTTCTTTGGGTTGGGGAAATAGCTCAGTTGGTAAAGCACTTTCTGCACCATCATGAAGACCCGAGTTGATTCCCGGGACCCATCCAAATAGCTGGGTATGAAACTACAAACTTGCAAACCAGTCATGGGGAGGCGGGAACAAGAGAATCCATGGGGCTGTCTGGACAGTTTAGATTAGCCTAATCTATGATCAAGCATACAATTATTAATAAAAGCTTTCCATGATCAGGTATATTTGCTGTGACACTTGACTCTCACAAAGTATCTTAGTACTTTACTCCAAATTCTTCACACAAACTGTCCTAGGTTAGTTTTATCTCCTGTACATTAGGTTTCCCTACCTCCCCATCTCCCCCACCCTAGGGTCTTTTTCTATCTCTGTGTTTGTCTCCTCTCTTTCTCCCTCTGTCTCTGAGCCTCTCTCTCTCCCATCTCTCCTCTCGCCCTAACTCTGGTCATGGTTCTACAATGAGTGGGTGCATTGTTTGTGGGTGCCCATCAATGTAGATGCATGTAGATGGTCAGAGGTTGATCTTGAGAGTTCAATGCTCCTCATGAGCTGTTGAAATTTTATTTATTTATTGTTTTTAAACCAGTATTCCTCACCTGGACTTGGAGATCATCTATTTGTCTAGATAGGATGGTGTGTCTGGGATCCAATTAGTTCTGCACCTCCAATTCTGGGATTCCAAGCATAAGCCACCTTGCAAGGCTTTTAAACAATTTATTCTTTAATCGTTTTACAGACTTTGTCCTCCTACTGGTCCACCCTCTGACTGTTCCACATCTCAAACCTCCTCCCTCAATGCCCTATCTCCATGGGGATGCTCCCACCCCCACCACCCCACATCTCCTTCCGACTCCCTGTGGCCTCAAGTCTTTTGAGGGTTAGATGCAATTTCATTGACTGAGCCTAGACTCAGCAGTCCTCTGCTGTGCATGTGTTGGGGGCCTTATATCAGCTGGTGTATGCTGCCTGGTTGGTGGCTCAGTGTCTGTTGGATCTTGTGGGTCCAGTTTAGTTGCGACTGCTGGTCTTCCTGCTGGTCAGTGTCCTCAGCTTCTTCCAGCTTTTCCTTAATTCAATCACAGAGATCACCAGCTTCTGTCACATGATCATCTCTACAGATGCTGAAAAAGCATTTGACAAAACAAAACATTCCTTCGTGTTAAAAGTATTCGAGAGATCAGGAATTCAAGTCACACACCTAAACATAATAAAAGCAATTTACATCAAACAGCAAATAGCAAACTAAATGGAGAGATATTTTTGAAGCAATCGCACTAAAATTAGGGCCAAAACAAGGATGCCCACTCTCGCCATATCTATTCAATATAATACTCGAAGTTCTAGCTAGAGCAATAAGACAACAAAAGAAAATAAAGGGGATACAAATGGGCAAAGAAGTCAAGGTATCACTATTTGTAGATGATATGATATTACACATAAGCGACTCCAAAAATTCTGTCAGAGAATGTCTACAACTGATAAACAACTTCAGCAAACTGGCTGGATATCAAATTAACTCAAATAAACCATTAACCTTTATTTATGCAAATGATAAACAGGCAGTCTGCATGTAGAAAAATGAAAATAAATGTATATTTGTCACGTTGAACAAAACTCAAGTCCAAGCAGATCAAGGACCTCAACATAAAACCAGATATATCGAATCTAATAGAAAAGAAAATGGGAAAGAGCCTTGAACTCATTGGAACAGGGGGAAATTTCCCAAACAGAACTCCCATGGCTCATACTCTAAGATCAAGAATTGGCAAATGGGACCTCATGAAACTGGAAAGCTTCTGTAAAGTAAAGGACATAGTCAATAAAACAAATGGGCATCCTACAGATTGGGCAAAAATACTTCACTAACCCCACATTCTGTATTTAGTCCCATACCCCATTTTCTAATTGGGTTGTTTGGTTTTTGGTGGTTGGCTTCTTGAATTCACAACAGGAATCTTGAATGGCTGAGAAGCACTTAAAGAAATGTTCAAAGTCCGTAGTGATCAGAGAAATGCAAATCAAAATGACTCTGAGATTCCACCTTCCACCAATCAGAATGTCTAAGATGAAAACTCAGGTGACAGCACATGGTGGCGAGGATGTGAAGAATGGTGAAGACTGCTCTGTTACTGGTGGGACTGCAAACTGGTACAATCACTCTGGAAATCAATCTGGAGGTTCCTCAGAAAATTGGAAATAGATCTACCTGAAGACCCAGCTATACCACTCTTGAGCAAGGCTTTTTATAAGGCTGTTAGGGATCTAACTCCATGTCTTTGGTTTTCAGGGCAAGCACTTTACTGACTGAGCTCTTTCCCTGGCATTCCACACATTTCTAAATGCTTGCTATCTTCTCCCTTCTCCAACTTTAAAAACTCATCCTACATTTCTCTACCAAAATTATTTCTTCAAACATTTTTCTACTGTCATACCACTGAGCATTTACAGTTAATTGCCATTACTTTTTATATAAAATATTAACTTATTTTATCACCAACCGAGTGATAATTTCTGTGGCAGTATCAGAAAACTGCTAAGGAGTATTTAGACATTCAAGAAAATGAGTATTAGTCCATCGAGGTTATGGGGAGCTAGCATCTCAATGTAATGGAACAGAGAGTACAAATGCTGCACTATGTGGACTTCTGAGAAGGGGGCTCAGTGAATGTGAAACAGAATGAGTCTCTGGCACATTAGTTCCAAGGATGGTCCTGGGTGAGTATAGAAGTGTGCTGGCACTGGTATATCATGATGAACTTCTCATACTTTTCAGGGTTGAATTTTTTACAAGAATAATGGACTATTGGAGTAGTTGAGTTCTATGATTTCCATTTTACATGGGAAATAATTATACTCTAGTGAATAGTAGCTGAATAATTGATGTAGAATTTTTTTCCCCTGGCAGGGGCAAGACAGTGTCTTCTCCACCATCCCTCAAGGCTTCAATAACAAACCAAAGTTAGATTTCTACAAATTTCATTCTAGAGAATGAATGATTTTCGAGAATTGCTGACAAAAGCTTAGGTGATCCTAAAGCGATCAGACAGAAAGATGTGTACCTCGTATAAATAATGACTGCCTGCCTCATGGCTGTGGAGGTCTGACACCTTTCTTAGTCGTTCCCAGTTTATAGACTCAAATCTTCCCTCAATTTTTGTGGCCATCCGCTATTAAGGCAGAAATGCATACAATTTGCTGGGAAGAGTAGATAGGTACTCAGGAGAAGGTCTCATACTTCTCTACCCTCCCCTCTGAGAGAATGGCAGCAATCAATAATTCCCACTGTAATAATCTTTTGGAAGGAGGTCCTGTGAAGCATTTTAAGTTAGTACCAGTTTGGTTTGGAGAATAGGTTTTTTTTAAATTGTCCATGGAGGCAAGGTATAGGTTGAATTGTGTTTCTCAAAAGAGATCAGGGATGGGGCAAAGGAGAGGTAGGTATGTTGAAGTTCTTAACTTACTGGTATGTGTGAAAGTCAACTAATGTAGAAGCAACAACTAATGTAGAGCCTGCAGTGATTGGGTGTTATTGTCAACTTGATTGCATTGAGAGTCACCTAGGAGAAACACCTCTGGCATGTGAAGAACATCTGTGAAGGTGTTTTGAGAGAGTTATTAGTGATTTTCATGTAATTTAAGGGCTATGATTTGATCATATTTGTGAGCTCAGATTTAAGTGCACGCACACACACACACACACACACACATATATAAAACATTTGTATATATTACATAGGCAAAATAATGTTTGTTTATATTTTATTACAATATATTAAAACAACCATACTTGTATCAATAAGATTAATAAGGTATAATTATTTATTGCTATATAATTATTTGTTGCTATATATTAAACCATTTTAAAATTGAAAGAGTTAAAATATTTAATCTTTTCTTTTTCTTTGTGAGACGGGTTTTTTGTTTAGCCAATTCTGACTTTGAAATCATTATGTAGTCAAGGAAGACTTCAACTTCTAATCCTCCTGTTTCCACATTCATAGTGCTGGGATCATAGGTGTATCGCACCACACCTGATTTATACAGTATTGAGATCAAACCCAGAACCTTCTGCGTGTGTTTTAAGTGCACATGTGTATTCAAACATGAAGTTCAATGGTAAAGAGCTTAGATTGGTAGGGCGATATGAGAAGTGCTCTGGCAAGGGGCCAGTTGCCCTTTCTCTATTTCTCATTGCAGTGAATCAAACCACAGCCCTCAGGTTTTGCACGCTGACTAGAAACAATACGCTCTATCTTTCCCCACCAGAGAGAAAGAACTCAAAGAAAATGGATTAGCTCAGTTTGTTCATTCTGGGGCTCAAATGCCTGATAAGGATTTATTCTTTTTCATTAATTGGAGCATAAAGCACACTATTGTGGGGAGTCATAGCAGCCATAATTTGAAGTGTGTGGTTGCATTAGCTCGCCAATCAGAAAGCAGAGATTCCTAAACACTAAAGCTCAGCATGCTTTCTCCTTTTACTCATTCCAGGACCACAGCCCTCAGAATATTGCTACCCATATTTATAATGGGTCTTTCCATTTAAGTCAACACAATCTATAAAATCCTTCAGAAACAGACTAATATTTTTCTGCTGTCTAGATTTTAGATCCTGTCTACTAGACTATAAATATTACACATTGTAAGTGTACTTTTTATGAACATGGCATTTAAAGGAATCATGCTTTAAAAATAATTTCTTTGATTTTAAAGACCATAAATAATTATATCCTTTTCTCATTGCTTCCTCAAAATCCTTCCATATACCCCTCCTTTAAAAATCATGGCCTTGTTTTACCTTAGTTATTTTTGCATACATATAGTTGTACAAAAAATGTATGTGTATTCCTAAATATATAAATACAATCTTCTCTGTCTGTATAATGCTGCTTCTATATACATTTTCAGATCTACCATTGTTATTAGGTAACTATGGAGTAGATTTTAAATGACCTTCTACAGTTGGTTCTCATAGGTTCATGGATGGATCATCATGTAAAATGTATTCAGTCTAGCTACAAAAGTTCCTAGTCTTTAAGTGATCCAACATTTCTCAAGAGTGTTTATGTGTGCTCTTCTATCTCTGAGTCCCTATAGCATCAGAAAACAGGTTACAGAATTCCAATGTACAGAGCAATCAGGCTCATTCCAAATTGGAGAAATGGGAGCATATTAAAGAAATATTGGACCAGATCAAGAATAAAACATAGCAAAGAAAATACAAAATCCCACAGAAGTGATGCATAAATTCAAGCACCAAAGATTTTTGGGTAGCCCCATGCTCTGTGCTGTATGGAACACACATTTCCTTTTACTTGAACTAGATATTCTTGCATGCAACTTTCCTTACTAGACATCTACTCTCTGGCATTTTTAACATCCTTGGGTGTTCACTGCAACTTAAGCTTCACATTTGCAGCCTCACACAGTGGTCTCCTGTGACATCCTTCAAGGCAATATAAATTTGTTTAATACTGACGACTCTCAGCAGATTTGGGAACTTTAGCACAAGCCTCATCACCCTTGCAACTTTCATGCCTATATAACATTCTACATGGACTACACTGTTAAATTCTGCTGTCAGTTTACGATGTGGTCTACTGTGCTTGGACCACAGCTGGCTCAGCCTGTGTGCCTTTTGGGAATCACTCCCTTAGGAAGTATGATTTCAGCAGAAAATTCCCCCAACATATTTTACTTCAGAATCTCTCCTTCTAAAGGAATGTGAGTTTTTATAATAAGAAGCATTCTATGGGTAGGAACACTCACCTGGGAGCCTTTCCTATTTTCCCAGTAGAGAGTAAGAGGCTCTTTCTAATAATGTTAATTTCTAATCATTGCAGTTTACTTTCTTGGCACAGGCTTTGGTTGCAACTTTTGATTTCCTCCTGTCTTTACCAGACAAAATGGTTTTTGTGCTTCTCTGCTCCACTTCTCTTTTTCTCACTTCAGACTTAAGAGATGGCACAATGATCACACTGAACCCCTACTACTATCTGGGTTTGAGATTTCCTCCATTTTGAATATCCTGTGTGGAGTGTAAATTCTCAGGTCACAGGCAGAATGCAGTCTCTAGTTTTATTGCTGTTGTTTCTATAACTCAACATGAATTGACTTTAGCTCAGTTCCTGGTGGAGTTCTTCTGGATGCAACACTCTGGACTTTCAAACACCTACCAGATTAGCTCATTAATTTCTGCTCGCGATGTTCAAATGTCTTTTCTCGTTTGATATCCTAAGCTCTTCTGCAGTTTTTTTCTAGACCAGTTTCAAAAATCTAGGAACGATATGATCAGGTTTATTATAACAATGGGCCCACTTCTTAATAGCATTTTTAAGAATAAATCACTTTTATAATTTTGATGACCCAATGCCCAGTCGGAAACATCTTAAAAACTGAAGGGTTTGGGTTTTGTTTTTTGTTAGTTAGTTTTGTTTTGTTTGTTTTTGGCTCAGTGTTTGGGGAGACACCAGAAAAGTAATTGCAGAAAGAATTGAATGCAAATGGACTTATTTTACCTATATTTAGGGAAGGTGGGGTTAGGTACATGGGCTAGTATTTATCTATTTGCTTTGTTTATTCACTTTAGGACTTCACATTATGGGGTTGTAATCAGAGTGGTCCTTCCACCTAATTTATCCTAATCACATAGAAAACACACTTAGACATGTCTAGAGATGTCAATTGTAGATCCTGTCAAATTGACGACCACCATACTACTGATCATTGTATGTTAAATAGCCACACAGAATCTCATATGTAGTAGGTGTTTATTATGTAACTTAGATACACACACAGCATCTCAGTTCATTGGACAGAAATAGAAATCGTAACAGGGCACTAAATTCTGTTAGGATTATTTTGTAGACTTGTGAGATTTTTTTTTCTCTGCAAATTTACAAGAAGTGACATGTGAGAGACAAGTAAATTGGGGTCATAACCAAATAACTCAATTTGCTTCAAAATGCATTTTGATTGACTCATTCACTAAGGCATGAACATTTTCCTTTTCTTCTTAAAACACAGTATTGAATTTCAATTGTTTTCATAGATATGTTGTCATGTTTCATACAATGCAGACACTCTAGAGTGTACAGAGCTCAATTGTAGTTTTATACTCAAAAGAAAATATCTTAGATTTTCAATTAATTATCAAATATAAAAAAACACGACAAGCCAAAGTTATGATTCAAATAACAGAGGAAACTAAGGAATGATCCTGCTATAAGTTTGGTGACTTAGATATATTTTTAAATGCATATACTGTTTTGATTTATAATGACCTTTATTGTGAGGTGGATAATTCCTTGGGGGAAGCAATAGAGTGTTTTGAAATACTAATGTTTGATGTTAGTATAAGGAGACAATTATAAAGCCAGCTTCAAAATTCCCTAGGATGAATGTAGTTCTGACACAAAGGGTCTGTTAAGACATTTCAATGTTGCCCTCCTTAAATTGTAAGAAAGTATCCTGCCGTTTGCTTTTTACATAAGATAGTCATTAAATGTAGATTATCTTTCAAATATAAGTCAGAGATTAATGGATAAAACCATATCAATGTATTAAATAAGTCTGAGGATACAGTTGACAAACAGATGCAGCACAAATATCCAGGAAATAAGAATGATTGGAAACTGATTAATGCCTAATCGATTTGAAGGAAGAATAAAAGCTTACCTAAAGAAAAAGATATTGTAGTGAAGATATATTATCATAATACTTAAGCATTGTGCTTTGATAATATTCCTTGGAATACAGATACTGAAAATGTTTACGTTACTGTCTTAACATTTTTGTGTTCACCACCTTTTCTACAAATAGTAAGATTCAGATCCCAGTTCAAAGAAGAAAAAAAGAACACAGCTGTGCTTCTGCCTGCTCCTTTCCACCTGACCTAAATTGAAACTATAAGGAAAGCTAGATGCTGAGGGAAGAAATGTTCTAGCATAAGTATGGTATAGAATTTTTTTTCCACTGTAAGTAAATACTTGACTCTCCAGGGCTTAAAATCTCTCAAGAAAAATTACTCAACCAGAGAATCAGTTAACGTTTTTAAGAGGAGGGCACTGCCCAGCTGTTCTCATCCTCAGGGGACAGGACTGGAAGAAATAGAGTTACACAGGAAATAGAAAGTTATAAGGAAGCAAAGGTCCCTGGTGACAAGGTTGATAGAAGCCTAAAGGGCTCAGGCTTCACCAAGTGTTAAGAGTGATCCAGTGGATGAGAGCAAGTCTGTAACTTGAGAGAAGTCCTGACTCTCTACCCTCCTCAGCCAATTTTGTGCCCTTGGAGACTTTCAAGGTCCCTAGACTCTCTTGTATCAGTCATTTTGTTTTGTTGTTGTTTTTGTTGTTGTTGTTTGTTTGTTTGTTTTAATAAAAGAAGGCAAGAAGGAACAGTATTTAAAGCTACTATTTAGAGCTGTTTTGAAGACTGCAAATTACCTCTATGAAATCCTTGACATATAGTTGATGTCAATAATTAGTTGTCGTAATTATTATCTCTACCCGTGTTTAGGGATACTTGACTCACATTGATTCAAGGTGATATTAATAACTATGATATCACCAAACTTTACTTGAAATGAAGAGCACATTAGTGAGATAATATAACTAGTAGTTCTTATAAAAACATAAATATCAATGGTTATTTATCTTTAAAAATAGGACAGAGAAAATTTGTAACATTTTCTGGAGGAAGAATTTCATTTTTCCTTCCTGGCATTTCATAATGTGCTTCTGCCCATATCCTTGCATCCTAATTTACAATCATAACATGCTAATTTTATGCTTGTAATCTTAGATTAAATTAAGTGCCAGGACTTTAGAAATATAAATGACAAAATATATTTTTTCAGAGTATATTTATATAGACATAAATACTTCCACTGATCTTAAATTATATTCATCTCACATATCTAAAACTTCATCACACCTTTCTATGTTTGGTCTGTTCGTGGTATTATGTTTAAAAGAACATATTTTCATTTATCCATTTTAATATTAATTATGGAAGTTTTGGAAGAACACTAAAGCATTTTTAGTTCTTCTAGGTTCCCATCTTTTTGCTTGCTCGTACTAGAATAAGAGATAATTCTGTTTACAAATTATACCAGCATACATCATTGTGCTGAATCCAGAAATGTACACTTTGGAAATTATGTGATGTAATATGAGTTTTCAAGTCATGAAAATACAAGACATAAATTAGATTGATTCAGGAAAGGATATAATGTAACCCAACGGCTTTCCCTAGAAGCTGGAAACCTCTTTGATTTTCATACCGTAGACAGACTCATCTTAGAATGCTTGGAGTGCTTCATATATTCATCGAAGATGGGATATTCAGTATTTCTCAAGGACAATGAGAGGCAGTGGATCTTCTCCAGACATATATTTTTCACAACCTACCTTGGTAAGGGCTCAACCTTTCCTCTAGCCTACCACCCACCAGAAGTAGCAAAGAAGAAAGCATACTAGAATATGGGGGAAGTGGACCTGTTTGGAAATAGCTCTTTGGGTCAATTTAATTTTTTTGCTCTTTTCAGTCCAGTCTACTAGTAAACACTAAATACAAAAAGCAGCTCCAGGCCAGTCTACTCAGCAGACACCACACAGGAATCAGCAATGGAAATTCAATCCAAAAGAAACCACCAGGCTCACTAATTGTCTGGAGTCCGCAGAAGGGGCAAGAAGCCACTGGGATTTTAAAAGAAGCTCTTTAGTGAGGTTCTCTCTATGAAGTCACCACCAGTGAAGCTCAGCAACTCAATATAAGGCCAACCAATGCAAGTATACAGTCAACAAAGACTAATGATGGCGAGTAAGTGAACCAATGTTCTAGCTCCCACTGTCTGTGGGGTCATATTTATATTCTTTCTAAACATCACGCGTCCTTTCACCTGTTTGCTAGAGCAAACATTCAGCAGAACATTCTTTCACATATTTGTGTAAACATTCTTTCACTTGTCTGCCCCAGCAACTCATCACTATAGCCTAACTGAATCTCCAAAGGAACCAGACATTTCTACTTTAATCTTCCATCTATTGACTAAATAATGACCTTTATTTTCCCTTGTGCAGTTCTCCTTAGCTTCCTATCAGAAATATAAGTGGTGTATATTTTACATAATGCTAGCTAATAAATGGTATGTATTCTTCATAATGCTTACTAGTACTGTTTAAATAGTCATTTCTATTTAAACACAGTGTGCTTTGTATTTTGATATGACTCAAGACAGTTACAGAGAAGAATGAGACACATCAATGAAAGACTTCTCGAAAAGGTAGGATTTTATTCTCAAGAATCAAATTTTAGGCAATCATTCCTTTATATCTTACTTGTCCCATTTCTCCAACATTATTTCATTTAATGTTTAATATCATTTTACTTTGAAGTATCTTCTTTTTAAATAATGATGACATAATTATTAATACCTAACTAGGTTCAGATATTCCTAGGTTCCTCCCTTTATTTTAAAAGCATCTTCAAGTCTCTCCAGTGCTACTGTTCACAAGCGACCTAAAACAAGCTAATTTAAAATGAATGAGTAGTGCTTCCCAGCCCTCACCCACACACCCTCACCTCACCCCACTAGCAAAGGTGAGAGGGAAGGGGTAAAGAACTCAGGGAGGGGAGACCAGGAAGGGAGGGCAGCATTTGGAATGTAAATAAATAAAGTAATTTAATAAAAACTTAAAATATAGTTAATCGTAATAATGAAAAATAAAATAAGATGAATGAAGTTTATTTTGGCTCATGGTTCTACAAATCCAAGAAGACGATGCTGGCATCTGTTCAAGTTAATAACTGAAGGCTGTTTTAGCTTAAGATGGAAATTGCAAGGCCAAACATATTCGTGGAAGAGAAAAAGCAAGAGACACAACCTTGAGAGCTTTTGTGGTTACTAATCCAAACCTGAGTATAAGAACTCATGAGAAAGGCGTTCATGTCTGTGACAGCTGTGGGGTGGTGACATATCCCATTCAGTCCTACTTCCTACAGGGGCTGCAGTGAGGACCAACTGTAGTCTAAGGTGTGATCGATAAATCATATTCAAACACAGCCACTGTCCTCTACCTCTACTGGGAAAAGTCCAGTCTTAGTTTCTGTTCCTATTGTTGTGACAACCTACACGACAAAAACACCTTAAGAGAGAAAGCTAATTTGGGTAACATTTACAGGTTACAGTCCTATAATCCAGAGCAGAAAGAATGAATATATGCATTTGTATGCTCATCTTTCATTTTGTTCAGGTTTCCAAGCCATGAATACTGCCACCCATATGCAGATAGTTCCTTCCACCCCAGGGAGCCCACATGCATGTCTGCAGGCCAGCCTTAACTCAAATTCTTCATTAAGATTTCCTCCATTGGTGATTCTCTATTGTGTTCCACTCAGTAGGCATGCACACACAAATGTATACACTGTATGTGTTCCTATTGTACATTGTCTTTGTGGCCTATTCTCCACCTCTAAGTTTTTGTGGCCATGATAACTTGTATAGATACATTCCTCTGTAAGAAGCTAATAGATGTCTAAAATTTACCATAAAATAGTAAACTATTTCCATTTATTCCATAAATACATCTCTTATTCTTCTTATATTTTTATTAAATTTTTACAATATATTTTGAGTGTGCCCCTCTGCCTTTGTATTCACCCAATTTTATGCTGTCTCTCTCTCTCTTTCTCTCTCTCTCTCTCTCTCTCTCTCTGTCTCTTTCTCTGTCTCTCTCTCTCCCTTCAATAAAAAAGTGAAAAGTGAACCAAACAAACAAAAAATCAATTAAACAAAAACTGACAATGTTAT
The DNA here is from genome assembly GCF_021556685.1 of Rattus norvegicus. Taxonomy (NCBI): domain Eukaryota; kingdom Metazoa; phylum Chordata; class Mammalia; order Rodentia; family Muridae; genus Rattus; species Rattus norvegicus. The sequence continues at coordinate 59,628,412 of NC_141540.1, read as the reverse complement.
ATAACCAAGTGACTTTAATGATAACAATATTTTCTATGTATTACTGAAGTCCACTCAGCAAATGTTCTTTTGCTTATGCTCATGTCCCTGAGCTTCATAGAGACAGCATTTCTTTACCTACTTTAAAAATGAAAAAAAAAATTGAGTCCCATAAGAGTTAAAGAGTTCTCCCATGTTGGAAACTGTTGATAAATGATGGCTCAGGCTTGGACCTCAAATAACAGTTATCTACTAAACTTGTCCTGCAGTTGGACGACAGTTTCCTTCACACTTCTGTTATTCTTTCTCTCAGGAAGAGTCCCATAGGCTGTAGATATGTGTGTGGCAAGTTGCCTCACACCCCAGATACCAAATATTCTTACTCAAGGCCTTTCCTTCCCTCTTAAAATCTAGTTAATGCAGTTAGTTCCCTAGCCAATGCAGAACAGCCAGGTGTCTCCCTAGAATTATGGGTAAAAGATGATAGTGGATTCTATTGGGTGTGCTTGTCTCCTGTTTTGGGGTAGCTAAGTACCTGTTCTGTCGAAGAGTAAAACTTTCTTGTCTAGATTTCAAATTTTGAGTAGACAACACTTGGTGTAGGACACTCTAATTCTGACTCAGACTCTTGTGACCTCAAGACACTGGCTTCTCTGAATAATTGTAAATACTGCTATTTCGTACATACTTGAGGTGCTTGAAGCCGAAAGTCACCTGATCCACTGTGAGCCTGTACTTCTGCCCCACAGAAAATTTGAGATAATAAATTGGGATTTTCAGCTACTAAGCTTTTGGTCATTTATTATGGCAATAAAAAGGTGCTACTACAGAAGTCCCTGTTCCCACCCACTCATTTGTCTTGCAAAATGACATCTCTGGCTTTGGCTGTATATTAATGGGATTAATTAAAGTCTATTGGCCCCAAGGGGCAAGTAAAACAAAAGAGAATTCTGGACGTGTGACTGACTGGAAGAATATGATAATGAATACCGAACAGTACGCTTTCTCTCTGTATGATATATCAGGGAAAAATTCGTTTCAAAGAATACCATGAGTGTGGGAAGGGAGATGAAGAAGGGAATACATGTGGTCAGAATAGGTGGAAAAAAATCTATTTTCTAGTCTTAGAAAAGGATTCATTTAATACATACTTTCTTCTCTGGTGCCTCCTTTAAATTTTTTCTGTTGATAAGCAATATTCCTTTCAAGATGATAAAATTTTCAGCAAATCCCAAAAAAGTAATATGAATATATTATTTGAGAGTCAAATCTTATTCTTTTGGATGCTAGGAAATATGGGAAAGGGTGAGGCATTCACTTACAAGGCATTAGGAAGTGGAGGTGGAGACAAGTAGCTTCAGTTCAGATATGAAGCCTCTTTGCCACCTGAGTATGTAATCCTTTTACAATTTTCATAAGAAAGTGATCTCACCCAAGTGTCCTTAACTAGATTTCTTGCTGTCAATTGAAAATTCAGAGCAAGAGAACAAATGCTTAATTTCTACAGGGCCTTTGTTATTTTATCAAAGTTTCTGTAATTCAAATGCCATGTCTTAATCTTATATGCAGTGAAATGTTTTGACACAGTTCCATAAAATATCTACTATACAAGAAGGTTGAGTTAGCTGCATTAGCTCTCCTATATCCCCACCTCCAGTTATTCCATTATTCCAAACACCCTTATTGTTACTTTTGCACTGGAATACTTATTGAAGAGAGATCATTGGATTTTGTAGTATTATAATATTAGGAAGCAAAAAAAATCATATATTCCCTCAATTGTTTCCTAGAACATATACAGCTGGATTTCACTAAATATATGTAGAAGGTAATGACAAAATCCCATCATAAAAAAACATCTAGGAAGGGAATAGGGACAGAAGGGTAGAAGTAGGCTGGTCAATAGGCACAGAGCAGTAGGAAGAATAGCTTCTAGGGATCCTGAAAAGTAAGGGCAATTATGGTTGGCCAAAATCAGTTTGTTATTTTGAAATATTTAGTGCAGTGTATTTGAACGAATATTCTCAACACAAAATATGCCATGTACTTGAGATGATAGATGAGTCAGTCTAATTTCATTGTGACACATTGTTTACAGGTACTGAGACACTACATTGTGCCCCATAAACATAAATAATTATTATGTTTCAGATAGAATGTATTTAGAAGTTTTTAAATATTATAATAACAGAATTCATTTTTATTGGAAGTCTTACTCTGAACATAGTTTAGACAAAGAGAATATGATTGGAGACATAAGATAGCACAGTGAAGTTTGTCTGTTTCATCTGACCCTAAGGCACTCTGGCCTATGTGACCTCTTCATGTGAATTAAAGAAAGGACTTTTCCTGGGCAATTGAGACCTGAAAAGGGGTCCCTACATATCATCTGTCACTTCATGAAGTATCCAGTATCTAAGTTACACAGATATACAGTGACAGATATACTTGGACTTAACTTAATTATAGATTACCAAACACATATTACCCTGCCCACACACATACACACTTAAGCCAATTAAATGAAATATCATTTGGCTTTTATAAAAAAATTTTTTTCTTTATCTTATACTTACTTCCAAGCTCAAAATTGCTTCTTATGGTCATATATTGATTGGATGGTAATCAGAGCCATCTGATTTATAAACTAGGGACATTTTCCCCTAGATTTGGCTCTGTTCTCATCTTTGGTTCTCATGACCCTGGTCTTTAAGAGTATAGTTCTTATTTTGACTTTTGTTTTAGCCCAGGAGAATCATCTTGGTATACTCTGCTATAAGCCACACATTCCCCCAGCCCCCAAATATACTTTAGGAGAAAAGAAAGAATAAAGCGTGTTTTTAAGTGACCTAAATTTTGGTATGCATCCAACTCAGAAGCATAAAACGAAAGCAGATTTGATGTGATTTCTTTTGTGTGTAGTTGTGACACAGATACAACTACATACAATATAGGGCAAATTTGACTAAATTTTCTTAAGAAAAAAATTCTGAACTCACTAAAGTATAAAAATTATCACAGCATTAAACAATTTGTTTTGTGAAACATAAATGTGCCTATGCAAAACATTATACAGAAATTGGGCATCATTAAATGTTCTTTGTGTACATAAAGAAGATGGGCAGAAGCAATAGGCCATCCACTACTTTTAAATAGATTTATTAAGAAATATAGGGAATGCACTATTATTTAATAAAAATATCTTGTTACTAGATAGGTAGCATTTTTTTAAAAAAATATTTTTAAAATAATTATTGAGTGGTGGGAGGGGGGAGAATGACTAAGCCTTTGTTCTAGCCCTGGCAACAGCTGCTCTAAATTCCTTCAGTCATAAGGTTTTATTTTCCCCAAAGTCAATACTTTGGAAATTCTCTTTGCACAATGCATCACAATCATGATGTTTTCATTAGCTGGTCCTCGTGATTTTGTTGCTGCCTCTGACTCCAAGTTAAGGAAGTGAACAGTCTCATAAATGGATGAGAGCAGACATGCTAATTTGGAACTGTATTGTTCTGAGTGGCTGGAGGTCAGTTAGTCAGCACTGATGGGTGATATGGGAATACCCAATGTTCTTCTGTGCCCATATATTAATGAAACTCTATCAGGTCATACCAATGGATTCCATTAACTGGTGGGACACAGGGATCTGCAGTGAACACCAAGGACTTTTAGAAAGAGCCTGTTTTACTTTCACTATTAGAACGTGTAGGTAAGTGTATTTGATGTGTTAGACAGATGAAATGTCTTTAAATGCATTCTTTAGATATGTGTGAAAAACAGAACAATGTGGTAAAATACTTGAAAAATTCAAACAAGTCTTCTAATCCACGTTTATGTACAGCAATCTCAGTGTTTGAAGATAATCATTATAAGCAATCTTCTGTTTATCACCCCGCCCAGAGAAAGCTGGTCTCCCAGGAGTGCTGTACTCCTAAGTTCACAGGTGAGACACTTTTTCTCCAATATCTGGCCAAGGAGGGATCTTCCAGGAGACCACAAGGCTCAGGAACTGCAGAGCAACAGGGGACAGGATCCTTCTTGTCTCTATCTGAACCCTGGACTTAAACCTGTGGCACAGGTCTCCAGACCTAAATACTGTCCAGAGAGAGCTGGTATCCTAGGAGTGTTGTCACTCCAAATTTAAAAAGCTCACGGGCTTACAGGAGGGACAAGCTCCAGTCAGAGATAGCAAGACCAACTAACACTTGAGATAACCAGATGGCAGGAAGCGAGCAGAAGAACCTAAACAGAAGAAACCAAGACTATTTGGCATCATCAGAACCCAATTCTCCCATTACAGCAAGTCCTGGATTCCTCAAAACACCGGAAAAGCAAAATGTGGATTTAAAATCACATTTCATAATGATGATAGAGGACTTTAAGTAGGACATAAATAACTCCCTTGAAGAAGTGCAGGACAGCACAGGTAAACAAGTAGAAGTGTTTAAAGAGGAAACACAAAAATTCCTTAAAGAATTATAGGAAAACACAACCAAACAGGTGAAGGAATTGAACAAATCCATCTAGGATCTAAAAATAAATAGAAACAATAAAGAAATCACAAAGAGAGACAACCCTGGAGATAGAAAGCCTAGGAAAGAGATCAGGAGTCATAGACACAAGCATCACTAATAGAATACAAGAAATAGAAGAGAATTTCAGGGGCAGAAAATGCCATAGAAAGCATTGACGCAATAATCAAAGAAAATGCAAAATGCAAAGAGCTCCTAACCCTAAACATCCAGGAAATCCAGGACACAATGGAAGACCAAACTTAAAAATAATAGGTATAGAAGAGAGCAAAAATACACAACTTAAAGGACCAGTAAATAACTTCGGCAAAATTATAGAAGAAAACTTCCCTAACCTAAAGAAAGACATGCCCATAAACATACATAAAGCCTACAGAACTCCAAATAAACTGGACCAGAAAAGAATTCCTCCTGTCACAAAATAGTCAAAACATCAAATGCACAAAACAAAAAAAGAAAATTAAAAGCAGTAAGGGAAAAAGATAAGGTAACATATAAAGGCAGATCAATCAAAATTATATCAGACTTCTCAACAGAGACTGTGAAAGTCAGAAGATCCTAGGCAGATGTCATACAGACCCTAAGAGAACACAAATGCCAGCCCAGGCTACTATACCCAGCAAAACTCTCAGTTACCATAGATGGAAAAACCAAGACACTCCATGACAAAACCAAATTTACACAATATTTTTCCATGAATCCAGCCCTACAAAGGATAATAGATGGAAAACTACAACAAAAGAAGGGAAACTGTACCCTAAAAAAGCAAGAAAAAATCTTCTTGCAACAAACACAAAAGAAGATAGCCACACAAACATAATTCCACCTCTAACAACAAAAATAATAGGAATCAACAATCACTATTCCTTAATATCCCCTCACATCATTGGACTCAATCCCCCCCCCTTAAAAAAAAGAGATAGACTAAGAGACTAGATACTTAAACAGGACTGAGCATTTTGCTGCATACAGGAAATGAACCTCAGTGACAAAGACAGACACTACCTCAGAGTTAAAGGCTGGAAAAAAAATTTCCAAGCAAATGGTGCTGGTTCAACAGGTCAGCATGTAGAAGAATGCAAATCAATCCATTCTTATTGCCTGGTACAAAGCTCAAATCCAAGTGGATAAAGGACCTCCACATAAAGCCAGATACACTGAAACTACTAGAATAGAAAGTAGGGAAGCCTCGAACACATGGACACAGGGGTAAACAGACCACCACTGGCTTATGCTTTAAGATCAAGAATCTACAAATGGGACCTCATGAAATTGCAAGCTTCTGTAAGGCAAAGGATACTGTCAATAGGACAAAACAGCAACCAATGGATTAGGAAAAGATCTAGACCAATTCTGCATCCAATAAAAAGCAAATACCCCGTTTTGGGGAACTAGAGAAAGGATTGAAAGAGCTGAAGGGGGTTACAACCTCATAAGAACAACAATGCCAACCAACCAGAGCTTCCAGGGACTAGACCACTACCTGAAGACTATATGTGGATTGACCCAGGGCTCCAACTATATGTGTAGCATAGAATAGCCTTGTTGGGCACCAGTGGAAGAGGAAGCCCTTGGTCCTGCCAAGATTGGACCCAGTGCAGGGGAATGTTGGAGGGTAGTAAGAGGGGATGGATGGGGGGAACACCCTTATGGACAGGAAAGGGAATAACATTTGAAATGTAAATAAAGAGATATAGCCAATGGGGAAAAAAAGGTCTAATATCCGATGTATACAAAGAACTGAAGAAATTAGACTACAGAGAACCAAATAACTCTATTAAAATATGGGGTACAGAGCTAAACAACAAATTCTCAACTTAGGACTACCGAACAGTTGAGAAACACCTAAAGAAATGTTCAACATCCTTAGTCATTAAGGAAATGTAAATAAAAAAAAAAACCTGAGATTCCCCCTCACACCAATCAGAATGGCTAAGGTAAAAACCTCAGGTGACAGCATATGCTTGCAAGGATGTGGAGAAGGAGGAACACTCCTCCATTGTTGGTAGGATTTTCATCTGGTACAACCATTCTTGAAATCAGTCTGGTGGTTCTTCAGAAAATTGGATATAGTACTACCTGAGGACCCAGCTATACCTCTCCTGGACATATACCCAAAAGATGCTCCAACATCTAACAAGGACACCTGTTCTATCCTGTAGCATCCTTATTTATGATAACTAGAAGCTGGAAAGAACCCAGATGTCCTTCAACAGAGTAATAGATACAAAAATATAGTACATTTGCACAATGGGGTACTACTCAGCTACTAAAAACAATAACTTGATGAATTTCTTAGGCAAATGGGTAGAACTAGAAAATATCATCATGAGTGAAGTAACCCAATCACAAAATAGCACACATGGTATGTATTCACTGATAAGTGTATATTAGCCACAAAACTCGGAATAACCAAGATGCAGTCCATACAGCACATGAATCTCAAGAAGAAGGAAGACCAAAGTGTGGATACTTCAGTCTTTCTTAGAAGAGGGAACGAAATACTCAAGGGAGGAAATACAGAGACAAAGTAAAGGGAGGAAATACAAAGACAGAAGGAAAGGCCATCCAGAGATTGCCCTACCTAGGGATCAATCCCATATACAGACACCAAATCCAGACACTATTGCAGATGCCAACAAGTGCTTGTTGGTAGGAGCCTGATATGGCTGTCTCCTGAGAGGCTCTGCCAGAGCCTGAGAAATACAGAGGCAGATGCTTGCAACCAATCATTGGACTGATCATGGGGTCCCCAATGGAGGAGTTTCACAAACGACTGAAGGAATTGAAGGGTTTTGCAATCCATAGGGAGAACAACAAGCGACCAACCAGACACCAAGGGACTAAACCACCAACCACAGAGTACAAATAGACCAGCCCATGGCTCCAGCTGCATATGTAGACCTTGCCCAACATCAATGGGAGGAGAGTCCCTTGGTCCTGGGATGGCTTGATGCCCCAGTGTAGGGGAAACCCAGGGCAGGGAGGCAGGAGTGGGTGGGTGGTTGGCTGGAGGAGTACCCCCATAGAAGTAAGTAAAGGGGTTATGTGTTATGGGGTTGCTAGAAGGAAACCCAGGAAAGGGGATAACATTTGAAATGTAAATAAATAGAATATCCAATAAAAATAATTTTAAGTATAATATTCCTTATTATATTATTCTTTTAATTTGTTCTGGCATGATTGTATTAAATATACTTACAAATAATATCATCTATTAATAGATTTTAGAAATTATTCCATATTAGCAAATCATGATCAACTGAATTCTTTCTATTTTCAAAATATATAATATTCGAAGAAAGAGTGAAATTTAAAGTCTAACTGTACTTCGTTGACATTTAAAAATCATTATTTTGGAAAATACTTATTTTTGGTATTTTTCATTGTTTCTTCAAAAATGAGTTTTTAAATGAAATAAGACTATAGTACTTTCCCTCTTCATTCTAGACCTTCCAGCTACTGTTTCTCAAAGCCCTCTCTTGTAGATTTGGTTTATTGCTTATATTATGTTAATTGGGTTCCCAAATTACACTGGCATTCGCACATCTGCAAGCTTGACGCTGCGGGTCCCTGCCCTCAGTTGGCTCTAATTGGTAAGTAAAGTTGCCGGCGGCCAATGGCTAGGCAGGGAGACAAGCAAGCCTTTAGTTTTCTCTGGCAAGGGAAGCCAGCGAAGAAGAAGGATTTATAGTACTGCCATGCCGGGGAAGTAGAAAGAAGAGGCCTGAGAAGTGCAGGGCAGAGAGACTACCAACATCTAACAGTCAAGAGATCGTGGCTCTGGAGGGAGGGCTATAGGCCTGGTCTGGGGCAGCCAGGGTGGAGTACAGGTTTTTGTAAGAAATAACTGAGGAACATGGGATGGAAGAATGTGTTAGCTGCGGGGAGTTGCCCAGCCATTGTGCTGTTTAAGGCATATTAGATATAAGGCTGTGTGTTTGTCTTTCGGAAATGCAGACTGTTGGGTGGAAGGAGAGGAACAGGTGCCGCCACCTGCTGGGCTATTCGAGTAGCAGTATTAATTATTGCAACCCCCACCCCCATACCTTCAGTCTATCAAATTGATAACCTCTTTCTTTGATATTATTTGTTACATACATATACACATATGTATTTGTGAGCAAATATGTGTGCATAAATACTTAAAATATGAAACACTGAGTATTTGTTGTTTGTATATGTCCTGAAGGCTGGCCACTCTCCATTGGACAAAGTAAAAGGAGCTCACCACTGGTACCGCCTAATTCTCTTTCTCGCATCAGTCATTGGTTGCTCGTGGTTCTTTGTCTAGGAAAGGGGCCACATGAAATTTTCCCCTTACCTATTAACATGTCCATTGACATTGCCATTGGTCTCATTTGTGGAAAGAATGTCTCACATCAGTCTTTCTGGTGTTCTAGCTTTTCCAAACTTTCCAATTCCTCTTTTCCAGGGTCCCTTGAGTCACAGATGCAGGAGCTGTGATGTGAATGCTTCTGTTTGGTCTGGGCTTCTAGTTTGTGTCCTGCTATGATGTTCTACATTTGCTCTAAAGAGAGACTTCTTTAAGTGGCATTAACTTCATACATCTGTGAAGAATTTTGTGGATTTTTTGATGAGAATTTCATTCAATGTCTACATTGCTTTTGGAAGAATGATCACTTCATAATACTAATTCTAGCAATACATGAGCACGGGAGTCTTTCCATTTTCTAGTTTCATCATCTCTCTCTTTAGAGATTTGAAGTATTCATTGTGGAGACTTTCCATGTCCTCAATCAGGTTAATTCCAAGATATCATTGTCTTTAATGCTATTGGAGAAGGGGGTGTGATTAGGGGCTCTTTCTCCAGGTGCTTGGTAGTAACTTATAGAAAAGCCAGTGGGTTTTTTTAAGTTGATTTTCTGCCCTGCCACTTTGCTTAAATTGTTAATTTTTTTAGATGTTTTTGGTCGGACATTTTATGACTTCTTATTTGAATCTGCAAATAGGTATAGTTATGCTTTCATTTTCTATTTGTATCTCTTTAACTTTCTTGTCTTTGCTCTAGTGTAAATGCTGCTTTTATTTCCTTAGATGAATGAATGAGAAGAGAGCCATACACAAATTGTGTGAATACACTGCCTGAGCAGATCCCAGAGCATTTCTTTCTCTGGTAGTCCTAGGTCTAGAAGCTTCTAGCCTTTGCATAATCTCATCTTCCTAGCTGAGTGATTCAATCTAGCTTCTCTTGGCTTTTAACCGAATTGCTCTGCTTGGCCTCATACTAACTTTGATAATCTGTTCTAATATTTTGGCTTCTTCTCGTTCCCTGGCTCGTTCTGTCTTCACCTGTGTCGAGCTTGTTCTCATATCTGATTACTTAATTTGAAGTCTATTTTGTCAGCTTCGTGCTTCTTGATCTCATTTGTTTGGGATTTTTTTCTGTTCTTTTCCTTTAAGGTGTTGTCTGTTTTTGAGCTTAATTTATTGTAGACAACAAATATACTTTTTTCTAAGCCATTTAGCTAGTCTGTGTCTTTTGACTGGAGACATGAGGTCATTACTATTTGGAGATATTACTGAAAAGTATGGAGAGATTGCGGTCATTTTGATTTTTTTCTGATTGTCTTCTTAGTTGTGGTTTGTTTTTCATTGAATATAATTTCATTTGCTTTCTAAAGTCTTTGACTATGCTTCTTACACTATTCAATTCAGAAAATTGTTTCCAATATTATTCCAATATTCCAATGCAATAGTATTGTTTGGCTGGGTAAAAACTTTCTTAGGTGGTTTGGATAATGGAAAGCATTTCTTTCTCCTTCAGCTATGGAAGACAGTTTTTCTCAGTACACCAGTCTAAGTTTCACTCATGGTATTTCAGAACTTGGAATGTTTTACTCCAGTCTTTCTGGCTTTCAGGGTGACCTTGGGAAATAAGGCATTATTCTGGTGGGGTTTCTTTTGTATGTGACTTGTATTTTTCTCTCACTTCTTTCAAGAATTTTTCTTTGTTCTTTATATTTGAAGTTTAAATTCTGATATGCCTTGTGATGTTTTTCTTTTGGCCTTATTTAGTGAGTATTTGGTGTACTTCTTATATCTGCAAACATGTCCATCCTTAGTTTAGAAAAGTTTTCTTCTATGAATATGTTAATAATCTTATCTATGCCATTGACCTGGACTTTTTCTCCACTACCCTTTATTTTCTTATCCTGCGCTTTAATAAGTTTATTTTCTTTGCTTATGTTGTGTAAATTCTCTATGTTGTCTTTGAGTCCTAATATTGTCTTCTCTTTGATTTATTTTACTTATAAAGCTTTATCCCTAGTTTGGATAGCTAGAGTTTTAAGTTCATTTTCATTTTAGTGTGTATGCCCTGAAGTATTTCCATGTCTTTATTGAATTCAATTTTCAAACCATGAATTTTATTCATTACTTCATTCAGCCATGCATTTGTCATTCAAGGATTTATTTTGGTACTCTTGTAGTTCAATGAAATGTGTTTTGTTTGTTTAGAGTATGTGTGTTCTTAAATCTCTTAATTATTTGATAAAGTTTATAGTCATTCTTTAAATTCTGTGTCTTGGGGTTCATCTAGGTAGTTATCATTAGAGAACAATTCTACATGAGTATTGAATTTGATGGAAGACATGCTATTTTGACCACTCATACTGTTTTTTGTTTTGCAATTTGACATAAACATGTAGACTTCTTTGTGTGTCTGATATGAAAAATCACATCTTTCCTTAGATTGGGCCAGAGCAGGATATGTATGAGCAAGTGAAATTGGTGGATGGACTGTTTAATTGAATCAGGAAAAGATGGATCCTAAGATATGAATCTAGAATCAGTCCAAGCAAAGGGAGTTCACAGCTAAAGTAAATTCATAGCACAGATCTCGAAATAGGCTTTGTGTTTGCAGTTAGTTTAACAGAGTGGAAATGGAAAAAGTGGTTTAACTGGGAAATGTAGCTTCCTTGCAAGAGAGTTTACAGACTTCTGGTACAGATCCAGAAGGTTGCAGATGCAAAACTACATAATATTGTTTTAAATCTCACTTATTAGTAGTTTCATAGATGCTTAATATCATGATTTAAGGGCTTGTTATCTATAAAGCTCAGGTATTGCCTTTTGAGAATTACTACTGATTCCCTTTCATGAGACATCAGTATTTGAGTAACTTAAAATAATTACTTCTCTTTTGGAACTTTTCATAGTTATGATGATTATCTTTTTAAGAGTGTATTTGTAACTATTTCATATCCTGTGAGTTTTTGTACTTAAGAGATGCCGAAACAAATATTGCCCTAAATTTCATTCTATTTAGAACACAGTTGGTCAGGTAAAGGTTACAGTGCCAAGAGAATTTTGTGACCATGTGATAAAAAAAAACTGCCTATTTAACAGGATTTTTAAATGATGCCTGTTAGCCTCAGGGTCCTTCCTTAAGATAAAACAAGAACAATGGACTACTGTTCTTTCATCTTGGATGAAAAGTAAGGGCCAGGAGGCCACTTACTGTAGCCTGCAAAATTGCTATAACTTTGTGAGGAGAGACCTTTTCTATCAGATATTTGGGTTCAGCATGAGACAAACATAAGCTTCTTAGCCTTTGAATTGTAGTATTTATAGTATGTTTTTGTAAGATTCTAGCTGTTCAGAAAAGCTCCATAGTTTAGCTTCATTGTTGTCTTCTTCTTCATTTATTTTCTCATGTATGGAACATACATTTGATATCCTGCCCAAGCCTCTTAGAACTTACTGTGCCAGTATAGACTGCAGTGTGCTGGTTCCATTGCCCACCACTCTCACATAAAAACAAACAAATAAACAAACAAAAAACTATCAACTTACATCTTGAGCTTCAAGGGACTTAATACTTTGGGTATAGTGATGGATTGAAGGTAAATAGCGTTGCTGTCATGCATCTCAGCATGGATAATGTTGAAGTGTGTTTTACATGGTCTCCTAGAAGACTACAGTAGTACTGACCTTTACTAGACTGTATACTATCTTGATAGCATATTCTTATTCTGGCTCCATTATTTTTTAATGTGCTCTCTCCTCTCTCAGAACTTTTCGACAACAACTGTGAAATAGACTCAGTGCCCTCTATTTTCCCTGGTCCTTTATTCATCATGTTTTCCTTTTATTCTTCCTTTGCTTTCTCTCCCCTTTCTTCATTCCTACCCTTTTCCTATCCTGTTTCCTGTCTTCCTCTCTCTTCTTCCCTCATTTCTTCATTTCTCTTTCTTTCCCTGTCCCTTTCTCATTCACTTCCTCATCCTCCCTTTTTCTCCCTCATTGTCCTTCTTTGTCCCTTTATTCCTTTATTTTGTCCCCTCTCTTTGACTTTTGTGGAAAGTTCAGTTAAGGTGGGAAGAGAAGTTGGGAAGGGAAGCTGGCTTTAGACATGAAATACGGGAATGTGAGGGCTTTCTACTTAGACTATTTTAAAAATATGCCACCGACTATCTATCAGTTCCATGATATCCTCTTGGAGTAATCTCTAAGGGACATTAATAGAGAAGCAAAACACACACTCTTGCCTCACAGGAAGCTTTCATCAATAGTTGTTACAACCAAATAAACAAACAACCAATCAACCAACCAACCAACCAACCACCAACCAACCAACCAAATAAACAAACAAACAAAGAGCCTGTCAGCCAACCAAACAACCAAGCAACCAAGCAACCAACCAATCAACCAACTAAACAAACAAACAAACAAATCAAACCAACAAAACAAACAGACAAAAAACAGGATAATTACTCTATTATTGTCATTCAGAAAGATCTGAAAACACAGAAAAAATTTTCTTTTCATTAAAGTGAACTCTATTCAGTACATCCTGTCATAAGCTATATGAAAGAAGTAACTCCTAGTAGGAGTAAATAGATAGATATCTGCATGCTTTGAGTATGCACAATTTTACAATTGCCAATACCCGTGAGGTCTTGTGATAAGACAATTGTCAATGGGATAAACTGGCACATAGCACTAACTCTTGAGAAACAAGGTAAAAATTTTACTATATGAATCTTAGAGATTAGTGGGTACCATTCATAGTCATGGAAGTCCTGAAGGATAAACAGAAATGGCCAAGGACAGCTACCAATTTTTCATTTCTTCATTACTAATGAAGAAATCCATATTTTTTATGGTATCATAATAAAGAGTATCACAAATTACTCAGGGCACAGTATCTACTGGAAATAATAAGTGCTTGATTTTTAGTATAGTGTGCTTTCACAAGATTTTGAATTCATACCTCCTACACAAACACAGAACAGTTAATGAGTGATGTCTCTAAATAGAGTTGAATACGTTTAGGTAAATGTGATCAAGAAACCAGGATTCTCATATATTCTAAGTATTCCACAGCAATGTAAGTTCCCCATCTGCAAAGAGGAGAACAACTTCCCTTTGTTTGCATCTTTGCCTGCTTAAGGTCTTCCTTGTCCTCTTCCTGTTACCTTTAACTTGCTAATTAGAATTGTCTCTGTGTGGCTCACATAGTGAAGCCCACATTCAAACAGAAGGAACGGGGTGAGTGACTAAAAAACTATCAGGATCAAATTAATTACTATAGCAGGAATTGAAAGAACTTGCCTCAGAGTGAACATTGAAATGATCTACAAAAGATGAGGAATGAAAGGATGGGACAGAGGGCTAGATGTGTGGGTAGTGAGGGTGGTTCCCTCTAAGTTAATATTAACACTATAGAAATGTGTTCATGAATGAGTCACAGTGTGGTATGAAGTGACTCTTTCAGGCTTTGAGTGACAGCTTAATACACTTCCTAGACTTTCTAGAACATTCTTAGGAGACCATTTGGCGGAGGCAAAGGACTCCCAGAGGTTCAAATGAACCTCTTACAGAAGTATTGTAAACTTATCTTATTTTGCTTTCTAAAAGTACCCAGGGGATACTCCCTTTTAAAATGGATAAGAAATTCGACACTAACAAAAGTGCCAATACTGGTTAAAATAGTATTAGTGGCCATCTCTGTCATCCTGGATTGATGATAGAAGGTGTTTATATGGGTCCTGACTTTGCAGTGTCAGTATGGATCAGGATGACGTATTTACCATCAGTGTCACTATCTAACCTTCAGCAGCAATAACGCTGTCAACATTACTTGAAGAGACTTACCCTTGGAGATTTGTCTTATTTAATAGGCCATAATGGTGGCCATGAGATAGATGGAAAGACACGAAGAATATTAGTTGACATGTATTGGGGTCAGTTAACTACAGCCTGTGGGCCAAATGCAGTCTTTTGTCTGTGGAACAGAGTCAAATCTATTTATTTACCTATTGTTTATGGCTGTTTTGTGCCACAATGACAAAGTTAAGTAAGTGTAATGGAAACTGTATGACCTGAAAAAACATGAAGTATTTACTATCTAGACCTTTACAGAAGTTTGCTGACTTCTAACCCAAATAATCAAAGAAGGTCAAACACTGTGAGGAGAAGATTGATGTCAGGCTCTATAATAGAAAAGCACAATCCTTTTTCTGAAACATTCCCCTGCTTTAAACTCAGTTATTGATTGAAAGAAAAAGTTCACTACAGAAGAAATATATAAAAACACATGTTCAGTGGCAATCCTTCCTCCATAGCTCCATTCCTCTTCCTTTAGTGTAATAGCATATAATGGGGAAAGATTAAATATCTGGATAGCTTCTGAACTCACAAATACTAGAAGAGCCCCACAGCTCTATGTGCCTCATATTCTAGAAGAAACACTAAGGTTTAAATAAATGAAGTCCCAGTCCATGCTCACTTCATGAGACTGACTTTTCAGTCAATTCTATGATCCCTGAGGCCTTATGTAGGTTGAACAAATTCTTTAAATGGGAGGTACCCCACATTTGTTCCTTCTGAAAATGTGATCATAAGTTCATCTGTCATATTGCTGTAATACTTCCTCAAAGCTTGGTTGATAGTGTTGTAGTAATTAAAGTCAGCTTCATAGAACTGGCTTAACAGAACAGCATAGAGGGAGAGAAAGACTCAGAGAAATGAGCTTTTTACAATGAATTTAGTATATAACTGTGGGAAAATGGCATAAGTATTCCCTAGAACTATGTAGTAAAAGCTATACCCTTACTGATATGAAAAGTCTTAACTATCACCAAGGGCCTGACATTAACAGGAACCGTGGTAAGGGCTCTATCAGTGGTGCAGGGTTTATGACATTAGGTTGTTTGGGATTAAGTTACAAAAGATTTATGTGGAGGCTCAGAACTTGACAAGACATAGTAGATTCAGGTAAAACGTTTGAAGTTTATAGGTGAGATGAAGACATTATTAAAATTCTTTAAGACTATTGTAATTAAGAGGTAGAGGATGTATTAGAGACAAAAAGAATAAAATGAAGGTAAATGAAATTGTTCATGAGAGAAAGAAGATGGAAACATTTGAAAATATTACAGTAGTATTAATATCAGTTCAGTTTAGATCAAGTGTGAAATTGAGGTAGGTGTCAAGAATAACTCCTAGAGTTTAGTCTAGAAAAACTACATGAAGAGTTGGATGTGGTGCTGCATGCCTGTCTTCCCGGCTGTAAGAAGGCAAAGGAAGGAGGAACAATAAAATTCAAGGACAGCCTAGTCCTAAGCAAGTTCTAGTGAAGCCAGAGGTATGCAGGAGACTCAACCATAGTTATCTGGCATTCGGTATGAAATATCTAGGAATTATAGAAGGGAAGGTTAGAAGTGCTTTATTGATAATAACAAGAGTAGACAATAACACAAAATTATCTACTGAGAAAAGTGAAGAAGCATCTTAAATAGAAGCACTCACAGCACTAACTAAAGAAAGGGATCCCTGGAAAGAGGGTATGGCGGGAGGAGAAGGGTAAAATCGGGAGAGGCATTGATGAGGATCCCAGCAGAGGAAAATGGCAGACAAGATAAAGAACAGTGCAATCAAACATCTCAGGGAAATAAATGAGATAGCCACTGCCAGGGATATTATAGCTATTTGACACCTAGAAATTTTAGGAAATTTCCATGGCTGGATGAGTGATGTTTGAGGGTGTTGAGTTAGAAGTGGAGAGTGTCTGAGAGGAGTTAGCATTGCTACAGAAGAGAGAGGAGGTATTGATTCCAGCAGACCTAAGCAGACTTAAGGGCTCCTGTTGGGTCAGTTATCAGCACTCACTTCAGGCAGCTGACAGATTCCAGATGCAATGGATCTGACATCCTCTTCTGGTCTCTGTGGGCACAAGTGAGCATGTGTACAAACACTGAAATTTTCTGTATATATTAGTTAATATGCAAACTTTTTCCTTTGTAAAATTTTTGTTAATGTATCTTATGTGTATGAATGTTTTTTCCTGTTTTGTCTGTAAACCAATTGCATGCCTGGTGCATAAAAGAATTTCCTGTAGCTGGAATTACACATGGTTTGGGGCATGCATGTGTGTGCTGAGAACTGAACACAGGTCCTGGGAAAGAACAACAACTGCTCTTAATCACCAAGCAGTCTTCCCAGGACCCAGTTTCTTTTCTTTTTTTTAAGTTACTACCACTCAAGATCCAAAGAAATGAACAAATATTTATTACTTTAAGTTACCTTTTCATTGTCATGTCTACTTGTACATTGAGCTTTATGTGGAATTTTTTCTATTACCTCCTAATTTTGTTTTTGTATCTTTTGTATACTTCTTAACTTTTTTCAGTGAATGTGGTTGGAAATAACACATTCGAGTGGTTTAAACGGTGCCTTTTCCCAGAGACGGCCCATTGCCTTTAGAACATTACACATAGAAAATGTGGAATTCAAGCTCGAGACTTTTCTCCTGCTTCTTAAATTCACATCAACTGCTTCAATGGAACCTGATTGCAGAGTCCCTACAGTCAACCCAAAAGATTCTTTCTTTTTATAAGAGCAATTACAAAGTTGAGGCAAACCCCCAGTGGGCAGTTTGCCACTCTGTATGGATGTAGTGTAAAATGATCCAATGCTTTGACAAGAGAACAATACAAAAAGGAAGTCTCCTTTCAATTCGGCATAGGTAGAGCACTTTGTCAGCTACTGAGAAAAAGTGTTCCTTCCTCACAGGTGACGCCATTATATATGCTGCCACATTCTTAGCAGCCTGGAAAGCAACTGTCTTTCCCTTCTCCCAGCAAAGAGAAAACAAAGCCAAACATTCTTCTGTTCCATTTACTATTTTATTTTGGCTGACAGTGTTCTAAGACAAGGTCTCAAGTATCACAGACTGACCTACAACTTGCCCTGTGCCCTATAGGCAGGATGACTTTGAACCCCTTATTCCTGCTTCATATATCAATCCTGGAACTTCAGGCATCATTTCAAGCAGTAACTGGAATGGGTGCTATCCCTAAATTGTTGCCTGTCTGTGGAATCCATTCCCCAAACTTGTCTGGCCCTGGCGGGTGAAGCAGCATCTAGCCCAGAAGGGACTTGATGTACCAGAGTAGGGGGTTACCCAGAGAAGGCCTCCACTCTCTCAGAAGAGAAGGAGATGACGGATGGTGGAAACTGGTAGGAGACACAATTGGGATGTAAAGTGAAACACACACACACACACACACACACAGACACAAACATAACAGTGTTTTAATACTATCAACATATTGATAGTTGAGAAATATAATTAAGAAGATAATTGTGGAAGGGAAACTGGGAAGAGGAATACCATTTGAAATATAAATGAATAAAATGTTTAATTAAAAATATAAACTAAGTTACTACACATTTGAAAAATATTTACAAATATATTGCCTTATTATTAAGCTGTTTTCCCCTCTCTCTGAGTGTGTGTGCATACATGCCTCTTAGATGTTTAACTGAGAAGGAAGCAGAAATGTTTACTCATACATACACCTGCTGGGAAATACAGTAACTATAAAAACAGGCTCTCCTTGGAGTTTGCCTGTTCTCTGTTATGTAGACTCACTTTCAGTTGTAAAACTAAGACCACATATAACTGTTGTGTCTTGTTCCCTGCTAAATAGATAATGTGTTTGTGATTATTAATTTTGAAAGATTACCTTGATGAAATTTGGAATGTACGTGGAAGCAAGTATCTTGTAATGTCTGTGATATAGATGGGGTAATTTGATGTGGGAAGATCCACTTCAAATATAGGCAGTGCTTTTTTATATTCTGGGTTCCAATGAAAGGAGTAGTAGGAGGATAGGAGGGAGGAGGAGGGGGAGGAGGAAGGGGAAGAGGAGGAGGAAGAGGAGGAAAAGACAGAGAAGGAGGAAGAGGAGGAAGAAGAAGAAAAGAAGAGGAAGAAGAGGAGAAAAAGAAGAGGGAGAGGAAGAGGAGGAAAAGGAGGAGGAGGAAGAGGAGGAAGAGGAGGAGACAGAAGAGGGAAAAGTATTGGGGCTGGGCAGGAGGAAAAGGAAAAACCAAATGAAAAAGAAATTAGGTTGAACATAAACATTCATGGCTCTCTTCTTCCTGATCCATTATGAGCATCTGCCTGCTGGTGCTGAAGCGGCTCTGAACTGTAAGTTAAAATAAGCTTTTCTTACTAGGTTGCTCTTGTCAGGCCTTTCCTCACAATAACCAGAGAATTAAACAGTGCACAAATTTAATACCAGACACTGGGGCAGTTGTAACAAACCCAGCCTTGAGGCTCTTTAGTCTGTGGAAATACCTTGTTTGGGGGATATGGATAGTTATATAACTTTGAGCAATACAAACCCTTGAGTACTAAACAGAAAACTTTAGCTGCCAGTCTCTTGAGTGGTTAGAAGGCAAGAATGCTGAGTGTAAAACAGAGGAGGCCCAGAACAGGAGGTTTCAGAGGAGAATAAAAAGTCGATCAGTACCTGGAGTAGATGCCACTTTGTACGTTACTCTGGAAGACATATGGCAGTTGCATTTTTGCCATGTCCTGAAACTTGAGGTTGAATTTAAAGAAACTTTAATCTGCTTAGTGGAAGAAATTTCTAGACAGAAGAACATTTGCACTGTCATTCGGTTACTGTTCATGGGTCTCGTGCTTGTCTGCTGTTAGAACAAAAAGTGGGCAGAAAGATAAAGTATGAAGCTTAAAAAGAAAATGCATCAGAGCAAGTTTAAGGTTTCAGACAAGGAGACTGCAGAAGACAGCATCTGTAACTGAAAAGTGACTAGAACCATTAAAGAGAAACCAGGTGCTCTGTACTAGAAGAACAATCAAGGTGTCTTAAGGACAAGATGAATTGAAGGATCCATATAGTAAAGTTACAAATTCCCCTATAAAGAGATGGTCTAAACTAAGAATGCCCTTCAAGTGGTTTCCTGCATTCAAATACATGTGTCTGGAACTGTTTCTCCAGGGTTGGCATGCACAAGCTGATTTGACTGTGGAACAAGAGATCTGACTTCATTCTGAGTGGATAGCATTTTCCATATTGTCCTGGTTTGGTAGACTTAAAAGATAAACGACTGAGGGAGCTATGAATTGTTCACTATGTTTCCAGAGAGCCCCCGAGGCATTATGTAGGAGGGCTGGAGCTTCTGAAAGGAGGCCTCAAGAAGCCACTGTGTAAATCTGTGAACCAAAGTCTGACTTCTATGAGAGACTACAGATGTTGGCAATGTCTTAACTATGGGTCATTGTTTACCCATCTATGGGGGACAAATGAATGTAAGGGGTATAATCAAGAGAAATAATGTATATTCCAAATGTGGCAAAGCTGGAGAGATGGGGCTCCCTAAGCCACTTAGATTTCATATAATTTCAACATGACCAAAAGATGTCAATCCTATAATTCAGGACTGTGTTACTAACATTAACCCTGGCTTCCTTTAATAATTTCTTGTTTTTCCAGCATTTCTCCTTTATAGCATGGGAGTGCTTACTCTGTGTAATTATATCAGAAGTATGTAACTCAGACTTGAAAGATTACTTTGATTTCTTAAAATACTTGAACTTCAGCAAATAAACAAACAAAACAGAAACACCAAAACCCATAACACTGGAAGTACTAAAGGTTATGGGGACCTTTGAAGTAGACTGGACTCTTAGCACATCATGGTTTGTCAATGAGCCAATGGAAACTAGAGATTGGAGATTTTTAAAAAAAATGACATCTTTGGTTGTCAAAACAAGAATTCGTTTTGTGTTATATTTCCTCAGAGTTGAAATATTTTACTGTGGCATTGTGGTAAAATCTGAGGAAGTTTGGAATTGAAACATTTCATCCTGGAAGGAGGCTCTTTAAAACTCAGGGAGTAATGAACAAGTCTCAGAATGTCCCTGAAACTTACCATACTTGAAAAGGCTTTCTCTTCCCCATGATTATATAGGTGGTAAGGACTGTTACAGAGGGGGATTCTCCGAGCTGTTGAGCTATCTGAATGTTGAAAGCTTCAAGGATGTAGGCTTCATTAGTCATCACCCATACTGGGGTGGTTGATCTTAGTGATGTAGGTGCCTATGACTCTTGTCTGATAGGGCACAAATACTAGACAATCAGTCACCTCTCCCTTAAAAATTTCATGCAACAAAGTAAAGAATAAAAAACATATACACACATGGGGATTAGAAAACCAAACCAAACTAACCAACCGCCCACCCACCCATCAAACAAAACCATATGAAATAAAAACATGTGAATGATCCATTGGAGGAGGAGGAGAAGGAGATGGAAGGGGGAAAAGGTATGGGGGCTTGACAGGAGGAAAAGGAAAAATGAAATGAAAAGGAAATTAGGTTGAACAGAAGCATTCATGGCTCTCTTCTTCGTGATCCAATATGAGCATCTGCCTGCTGGTGCTGAACTGGCCCTGAAACTGTAAGTTAAAATAAGCTTTTCTTACTAGGTTGCTCTTGTCAAGCCTTTACTTGTAACAAGCAGAGAAGTAAACAGTGCACAAATTTGAAGAAATTAGATTAGTAAATTAAAAAAAAGTTTATTCAAATGAAAATAAACACACAGCTTACCAGAAACTTTGGAAGCCAACAAGGGAATATTAAAGATTTTATAGCTATCCGCAATCACTTAGAATTTTTGGACATATCTGTAAACACTACTTAACAGTGCACTTCAAGATTTTACATCCCCAAAATGAGAAGCCAAGCAAAAAATGTAGCAGACAGGGAAGGAAAATGATCAAGGAAGACATTGCTGAATTCAAGAAGGGAAGAGCAACACAGAGAATAACTAAAATGAAGAATTATGTCTTTGAAAAGATGAATAATATACACAAACACTTTGCCAAATACTTCAAATGAAAGATGCAAATTAATAAAATTAGAAATGAAGAAGAAATTCAGGAGATATCAATGAATTCAGCTTAACCATTGGAAATATTTTGGAAACCTTAGATCATAAAAACCTGGAGGTTGTAGAAGAACTAGTTATGTTCCTAGACACTTGTGAACTACTGTCAATACACATGCACATGCACATGCACATGCACATATACACACATGCACAGAACTTTAGGCATACACACCCATGCACACACTATCTATAATGAGCAGTAAAGTTAAAACAATAACATTTACCCAACAAGAAAACTCCACCAGACTTATTGCTTTTTACCAAACCTTTAAGGAAGAGTTAATATAATTTTTGTTTAAACTATTCCATAATACAGAAAGGGATAATACCATCATGCTTATTCCATGCAGCCAATATTATTCCAATGTGCCAGATGACACAACAAATAAAAAAACTCTTACCAGTTTCCCTGATATATGTGGAAAACTCTCAGTAAGATATTGGCAAACTCAAGTAAGAAACACATTTAAAATACCATACACCATATTCTAGAGGGTTTCATTTACAGGGACATAAGGAGACTTTAATATTTAAAAAAAAAATTAAAAATCACTGAATGCTATAGAGTACAGGAATAGGTTCCTGGAGAGAAACCTGAAATCATTTCAAGCCATTCAGAAAAGAACCAAGATAAAGCCTAACGTCCCATAGTATTAAAATTCCCTAGATGTAATTTGAACGCTGAACGTAACAAAGGTTAAATGTGACACATTTACATTCAGCAATACAGTACGTGTGGTATGAGATGTGAGTGTTCATTCTCTTCCATTCTTTTTCACCACAATCACTGAGTTGTTGGCTAGAAGAATAAGCAAAGTGTGTAAAAGGTTGCCAAGAGGAAAAGAAGCTAAGTCATCACTATTTGCTGTGGATATGGTATGCTTATGACACCTTAATATTTCCACTGCAAATTTTGAGGATGTGACAAAGGCTTTCAGCAGATAGCCAGGCATTATAATCACTATAAAAATAATTCTCCTATGTGCCAGTGATCAAGCATACAATGAAAGAAGTTAGGAAAATACTGATAATTGCATTGTCCTCGTAAATGACCAATGGGTTCAGTTGGTGAAAGCACTTGCAGCCATGCCAGACAGCCTGCTTTCTATAACCAAAGCCCACATGGTAAAAACAGACAACTGACTGAGCAAGGTGCACTTTGACCTCCACACCCATTTCCTGATCCATAAACAAATGAACGAAGAAATAAGTATATAAGCATTAAAGGACAAATTAATAAAAATAAGAATAAATTTAATCAAGGGAGCTAAATTTTCGACAGCAAATTGAATGTAATCCACAGAATTAGTATCGCATAAGTAACCATGTTATTGAAGGTTTTCTGCATACTTAATGTAGTCCCCATTAAAATCCTAATGATATCCATCAATAAAGAAGAAAAAATGACTAAAATTTACACGGAAGCAGAAAACATCCCAAGAAAAACAAAATCATGCTGAACAGAAAAGTACAATTCTTGAAACGCCACATGCCACATTGTACTTCAGTTTCATAAAAGGAAAAAAAAATTTACACACACACACACACACACACACACACACACACACACACACACCCCAAAACAAACACATAGAGCCACACGATGGAACTAAGGTTCAGGAAAGTCACTCTTACATGGATACCCACCTGATGCTGAGCAAAGACACTGAAGTGTATTGGAGAAACAAGCCCCTTTCTCAATGATGCAGGGAGAACTGGGTGTCCACCTACAGAAGAATGAAACTACATCCCCATTTCTCATAAAATCAATTACAAATGGATCGACGGCTTTCACATAAAACCTTAAGCTATAAAACTGATATGAGAAAGCTTGCCAGTGTTCATACATAAGCCAGGATTTTATGATTCTGAGTAACTCCAGTTACTCAGAAAATAAAAGCATGCTTTGGTTAATGTGTTTTGATAAAAATTCAAACAGTTCTGAACAGGAAAGCAAACACAGAGCCACAGGATGAGAGAAATTCTTTACAGCGATCTCAGGAATTAATATATAGAATATACAAATAACGAAAAGAAATAAAACACTGAAAAATAATCTAATCAATAAATAGGAAACAAATAGTACAAGCAGATTCAAAGGAAGTACATACAGCAAATAAATATTTGAAAGATTATTCAACATTCATAGCTTTTGCAGAAGTGAAAACTAACACTGCTTTGATATCCCATGTCAATATAATCAAAACAGCTATTATAAAGAAAAAAAAAGAAAAGAAAACCCAGAATTCTGAAAATAAAGCTACCATACTATCTGACTGGAACACTTTCAGGTATGCACATAAGGAAATTGAAGTCAGTGAAAGATAGATGCGCATTATGACACCTTACAACTACCCTACATGGAAACAGCTTTGACGCCTATCAATGTACTGTATGTAAAGTAAATACCTATCACGACTTTTAGTCATAACATGGATACAAGGCCATTTGGAGGAAATGGATGTAATATAACAACACCCTGTTAAGCAAAATAAGACATTTGAAAGACAAATGCCACATCTTTTCTTTCATATGCACTATGATTTATTACATATGTATACATATTGATCATGATAGTAGAATGAAAATTGCTTTGGGGATAAAGATGTTATATCATGATGGAAGGAAGAAGACAATGTTATTGGGGAATGAGTAGAAGCATAGTGGTTGATAGGCAAATGTGACGATACCATAATGAAACATTACTTCATACATGGGTCAAATTTACTTTAAAAACCATTAGGGTTAAAAATAAAAATGAGGAAAATAAGGTTTTTCTTTCTGAAATGATTTAAATTCATTTTATCTTTTGAAAACATTCATGGTTTTTAAAAATATGTATTTTATATGCTTTTACTTTTACTTTCTCTCTCTCTCTCTGTGTGTGTGTGTGTGTGTGTAAGCATGTGTACCTATGAGTTTGTGTGGCAGTAAGTTACTATGTACATTTGTGTGCAGGTTCTCAGGTAGGTAAGAAGAAACACTGAATCCTGTGGACCTGTATTACAGGAAATTGTGAGTTTCCCAAACATGCTACTTAATCCATTCTTCTACCATGTTCAATGGAGGCTACCATTCTATTTTATAGACTGAAGGTGACTCCAGTTCATAACTCTAAAAGGCCAGATGGATTTTTAATAAAATTTGTATTAACTATGGCTTTTGATAATCCATAACTTTAGAATAGCTGTATGCTTCAATTTTTTATAAGAGGGCTTGAATAAATATATTACAGAGCAATAAGATTTAATGAATGCTTTGTGTAGAAGACTAAAATCCTATTGTCTTGGCTTGTTTAATATGTGAGTATTCAGAAGGTTATACCTACTCATTGTACCCTGCTCTGGTCACCACTATCATGACCACTAATTCTGTCCCTTTGTATTGCTAGGAATTTTATGAGCACGTACCAATGAAGAGGAGAAATAGTTAAAGGAATATATTCATGTTTCATCCTTTATAAAAATCTGTTTGGCAAGTTACTTTGTGCCAAGGACACTGTTTCTTTTTTCATGACTCATAGGCTAAACTTCTTAATCCATGTTCTCTGAATTACTAGGACTGCAGGGGTATAAAACGTGCCCCCTGAATTTCATCTTCATCATTTTTATTCATGCCAAGCATTGATTGGATGGTACAAGGGAAAAAGAAAATATATGAGTTAAAATTTGCCCAGTGTAGCTAGAGTTAAGAATGAGTGAGAGGCTCCTTTGATTAAATAGCTTCAGATCGCTAGGCAGAGCTCAAACTTTCTTATCAGAATTTGTAATATCTTTGGTTTTAGTCAAAATATGATGGGAATCCAGTAGATTTGGAGCAGAGTATTGGAGTTTTGTGAACAATTGGCTTCTGTGTTAACAAGTATGTCTACAATTGCCGAAGAAGAAAACAGGTAGGTCTATTGCCAACAATGGTGCTTAACTGACCTCATATGGTTGTAAACCAAGTCATATCTGGATGTTTTATTGGCCAAAAAATCATACGGCCATGCTGAATATCAAGTGGTAAATGATGAGGAAGATTTGGTTTTGTTCATAAAGAAATAACCAGACATTTGTTAACAAAAAAATTAATGAATTTTACAGAGCTTACTTCCATATTTTTGGAGAAGGATAATGGTAGAAGCAGTTGAAAGTGGTAGGAATTCAAAATTATAATATTCTGGAGAATTTTTTGGTAATAGAACTAAAGGACATGCTGGTAAATTCAAGGTGGGATTTTTGATATGGGTGAACTAGAATGCCTAATGGTAACTGCATCATACAATTCTAGACTACTCCATGAATGAAGATGGCTTTCAGAATGTTAAAGAAGCCAAAGGAGTTGCAAGTTTAGGTAAGTCAGTTGATATAGAAAACCCAGTAATAAAGATGATAAAATCCAGAAAAGTGATAGCTTTGTGAAGCAGGGGTTGGGAGAATGCTGTTGTTGTACGTGGTGGTGGTGGTGGTGGTGGTGGTGGTGGTGGTGGTGGTGGTGGTGGTGGTGGTGGTAGTGGTGATGGTGATGGTGGTAGTGGTGGTGGTGGAGGTGATGATGATGGTGGGGTGGTGGTGGTGATGGTGGTGGCAGTGGTGGTGGTTGTGGTGGTGGTGGTGGTGGAGGTGGAGGTGGTGGTGATGATGGTGGTGGTTGTGGTGGTGGTGGTGGTGGTGATGGTGGTGGTGGTGGTAGTGGTGATGGTGGTGGTGGTGGTGGAGGTGGAGGTGGTGATGGTGGTGGTGGTAGTGGTGGTGATGATGATGGTGGTGGTGGTGGTGGTAGTGATGGTGATGGTGGTGGGGTGGTGGTGATGATGGTGGTGGTGGTAGTGGTGGTGGTAGTGGTGGTGGTGGTGGAGGTGGGGGTGGTATGATGGTGGTGGTGGTGGTGGTGGTGGCGGCGGCGGTGGTGGTGGTGGTGGTAGTTAACAGCATCGAAAACAGCACAGTTGAGCATATATGGATACATATTGACTTTGGGTTATTTGATAATTCATGGGTTTGGAATATCTACATTTACTGTTCCAACCCTTCCAACTTCAGGCCATGTTAAGTCAAGATGATCTTCATGTCTTCTAAAGACTTCTGTGGTTCTTGAACTTCTTAATATAAAAATGTAGAGGAAATAGAAACAAATTATTTTCCCTTGCAGGTATAGAAAAAATATTCATTGATGAATAAAATAATTTATGATATTTTGATATTATCAAGCTCACAATATACTATTTTCCAGCATATATGAATCTAATGAGACAGAATACATTTGTGCTGCATAGTTTTATGCCAATTTGATACAAGAGAAAGTATTCTGAGAGGAGGAACCTCACTGTAAGAAATTGTGGCATTCACAGAGCTTATATGTTTTCTACCTTGCAGCTTTTGTTGGGACTTTTAACAATAGTGGTGGGAGTGTCTCTGACCCCTTTGCCTGTTCATGGAACCCTTCTCATACTGGATTGCCTTGTCCCACTTTGATATGAGGGTTTATGACTCATCTTATTGCATCTTATGTTGTGTTTTGTTGATGTCACTGAGAGGGAAGCTTCTTAATGACGGAGAAAAGAGGAGTAATAGATCTGATGAAAAGGGACTGGTAGGGGAGGAGAGGCTTCAGTAGAGAGCTAAAGTATGAGAGAAGAATGAAAAGAGAAAATATTTCAAGAAAACAAACACACACAGATATTCGGAGAAAAAGAGACAGAGAAGAGGAGGAGGAGGAGAAGGAGGAGGAGGAGGATGAAGGCAAGGAGGAGGGGGAGGAGGAGGAGGATGAGGATGAGGAGGACAAGGACGAGGACAAGGAGAAGCCTCTATAAGATGAGGGTGTATACAAGGCTTTAGGGTATTTTTCTTAGAGATTGAAGGCGAAAAACTAATGCATCACGATTCATACTATTCCTAGGCTGGTGGTCTTGGGTTCTAAAAAAAAGCAGGATGAGGAAACTATGTGAAGCAAGACAGTAAAGCAGCTCCCATCCTGATCCCTGCATTGGCTTATTCTCCAAGCTGCTGCCCTATATGTATTTTGCATTGGCTTATTCTCCAAGTTCCTGCCCTATATGTATTTCTGCCCTGACTCCCTTCAATGATGAAGAGTGGTGGGGAATCATAAGCCAAATACGCCCTTTCCTCCCCATGTTATTTCTGATCACATGTTTTATCGCAGTATTAGAAACCCTAATTAAGGCAGTACTCAGATATAATGAATGAATTAAATATAAATATGCTCCTTATAAATAGGGAGCTGGGAGAGAGCTGGACACTCAGAAGTGTGGACAATCTAGAGAGCTCAGAGGAGACCCAAGAGGAACTTTCTTAGTGCCCTCTGTGCCCTCTGGGCACAGGAACTTAGGAGCAGTTAGGGGTAGATGCAATAAGATGAGTCATAAACCCTCATATCAAAGTGGGACAAGGCAATCCAGTATGAGAAGGGTTCCATGAACAGGCAAAGGGGTCAGAGACACTCCCACCACTATTGTTAAAAGTCCCAACAAAAGCTGCAAGGTAGAAAACATATAAGCTCTGTGAATGCCACAATTTCTTACAGTGAGGTTCCTCCGATTTATGCCTGCACACAGAGCTGAAAGCCAATCGCCAGAAGTGCCAACACTCGGGAGAGCAGACCAACTCTTCTGCTTAAAACGACCTGTCCTGGTGGCCTCAGGACACACAAAAGCAGGAGCAGTCTGGGCCAGGTACTTCTGGTTTCTGTCTGTGCCCAGAGGTTTAGTGCTCCCACAGCTCTCTGTACCCAAATCCTGTGGGAGAGAGAGCTGGACAATCCTGAGAGCTTAGGGGAGACCTCCACCTCTGCTCACATTCCTGGCCCAAGAGGAACCTGCATAGTGCCCTCTGGATATAGGAACCTAGGAATAGTCAGGGGCAGGACCCTTCCAGTTTCTGCCTGTACATGGAGCTGAAAGCCAGTTGCCTGGAGTGCTGACAGTCCTGAGAGCAGAGGTAAGACCAATTCTTCAGCTCCAAGCAACCTGCCTGGAGGTCAGGACACACAAACCCAGGAGCAGCTTGAATTACTCAAGATACAATCCACAGATCACATGAAGCATGAGAAGAAGGATGACCAAAGTGCGGATGCTTCAGTCCTTCTTAAAAGGGGGAACAATAATATTCATAGGAGGAGATATGGAGACAAAGTTTGGAGCAGAGACTGAGGGAATAGCCAGCCCATTATAGACAGCTACCAAAACTAGACAATATCATTGAAGCCAAGAAGTGCATGCTGATAGGAGCCTGATATAGATGTCTCCTAAGAGGCTCAGCCAGAGCATAACAAATACAGAGGTGAATGCTAGCAGCAAACCATTGAACTTAGAATGGAGTCCCTATTAGGAGAGTTAGTTAAAGGATTGAAGGAGCTAAAGGGACTTGCAACCCCACAAAAGCAACAAGGTCAACCAACCAACCAGAGCTCCCAGGGATGAAACTACTACCTAAAGAATACACATGGAAAGACTCATAGCTCCAGCTGCATGTGTAGCAGAGGATGGCCTTATTGGGCACCAGTGGAGGAGAAGCCCTTGGTCCTGCCAAGGCTGGACTCCCTAGTGTAGGGAAATGTCAGGGCAGGCAGGCTGGAAGGGGGATTTGTTGGGGAGAGGGAACACCCTTATAGAAGAAGTGGAGGGGGAGGGAATAGGGGGCTTATGAACAGGAAACCAGGAGAGGGAATAACATTTGAAATATAAATAAAAAATATCCAATAAAAAACCCCAAAAACAAAACAAAAAATAGGTAGGGAGGGACAAAGATTAGAAGATTGTCATCTATTGTGAGCTCCCACAACCCTTCATAATGATGCCTCAGGAGAGGAGTGCAGGACAGATAAGTCTTAACTACATTTGCTACTCTTGAACTAGAAATGACAAAAACAAACAGGTTATATGCCTCAAAGGAACCAGGATGTTGGGTTTCAGGGGAGGGAGTAGCTGTCCTACGAAGTTCACTCATCCTGGGCTGTTACGTTGCCTAGGTGGAACAGGCAGCTATGAACAACCCTCTTATCAAGGTAGCATGCCTGTCACACCACTCAGTTATTCTGAGACCAGCACATATCATAAATAAAAATAAAGAAAGGCCAGTGGAAGAAACCGCATTTGCTGCCATTTAGAAGCCACCCTACGATTCTGTTCTGTATGCTTTGCATGTATGTTCCTATTCACGATTCACAGCGATATCTGATTCAAAACCAACATTGAAGGTAAAGCCTTAGTAATGTGCATGTTTTCCTCCAGTACTGTTGTTTGCTATTCCCCCCTTTCTGGAATAATTCCCTAAAATGTTTGGCAAACCTTCTCTCTAGTTCTTTCTTTTGATCTCTAGAGTGCTTTTGTCTCTGTGATTTACTGGAAAAAAAATCTCTCCTTACTGTTTACAAGCACCAGCACTGTCGTGGTTTGACTCTTAAAAGTCTCCAATGATTCCTGTGGTTATATAGTTGTTCTCTACCTGATAGTCATCCTTGTAAGGTTGTGCAGACTTTAGAAGATGGAGTAAAGGTGGGTGTAAATGCCTCACGGTCACTTTTGAGACAAGTTTTCTCTTTGTATTTCTGTGTCTAATGGAACTCACTCTGTAGACCAGGCTGCCCTTAACTCAGAGATCCTCCCAACTTTGTTTACTGAGTTCTTGGAATGAAGGCATGCACCATCACCACAAACCCCACCACAACCTACGGGGTGCAAATTTTAAAATTACAACATTTCAGGTTTCATTGTCTGTTCTGAGTGTCCTATCCATTGGTATGTGAAGACCATACCACACATTCTGGTATGCATAGATGGTATTACTTGTGTCATAAGGCCATCCCAGATATTGTAGACTACGACGTCTCTGAAACTATGTGCCAAAATATGTCTCTTTATCATGGTATTGTTTTTTATGCCTTTATTTATTACAATGTGATGAATAACAAGTATAGAAATATTAGCACCAGGATTGAGTCTTTCTGCTAGATGATAGAACGAAGCTTCATGATTTAATGTTTTAACGTCTGGGATTTAAATTTTATTTTGTCGATTGTTTCTTGTTACCCTTTAATCTCTTCTTTTGGGATATGTCCTCTAGACCATTGCACATTGGTAGTATGCAACTTGGCTTTTTATTTAAAGACCTCACAGTAAAGAGTTTGCCCTGAGTCCCCGAAAAGACTAAGGCCTTGGGACTTTTGAACAGTCTTTGAAACAGGGTCACAGTACCCTTGAATTCAGACAGAATGGATTTTTCCTCATGAAATGGTCATGAGTCTTTGGGGGTCGGGGACACAATACTATAGTTTCAGTTTGAAATGTCCCAACAGGCACACTCTTTGAATCCATTTTCTTATCAGGTGCCATCATTTGGGGAAACAGTGAAATCTACAACCGGAAGTCAGGCTGGCAGAACTGAATCACTGTTTTTGGACATAGTGCCTGCTTCTAAGTTTTGGTCTTCATTTTCTATACGCTGATTGTTTTCACTGTTATTGTCTACTTGCTATTAATTATTACTGCAATGAGTTATGCCACTCATTCTACCATGCCTTCCCTGCTATGGTGAACAAAATCCATCTGAAACCATGACCCAAAAGTACATACTTTTTCCAGTAAGTCATTCTGTTAGATTATTTCATTCTAGCAACAAGAAAGTAAGTCATGCAACCACACTACCAATGTCATAATCAGTTACTATTCCTTGTGTATCAGTAGAATTTTAATTGAATTAATTGGATTTGATTATTCCTTGGAAGATCAACTTCCATAATCTTTTGGATTTTTTCTACGTATTACTTCCTCATAGCCATCTTCTCTCCAAAGTGTTTCTTAGTGCTTCATCTACCTCATCGAAGGTCAACTGATGGAATGCTTTGAAGTCACTTCTGAGACTTTTTATTTATCTATATTTATCCTAAGAAGATCTCACTGTATTTCCTGATTACAGCTAGTATATATGCATGTATGGAGATTTTCCCTAATACTGAACTTCAGACTTCTCTTATGGTTGAGGATTCTTAAGATATTTTGATATAACATTCCCTAAAGTTTGTGGCTCTATCAAAACAATTTTCTCTGTCCACTATCATTCACTTCTTTCCCTCTTCGATCTTTCTCTCTTACTCCCCTTTAGATCACATCATCCAGGGCTATTTCATGAACCACAAATCAATTTGTGCCACTGCTCTAAATAAAATCAGATGGCTTCAAACTTCTACTAGAGTTCTCACTGTGGCTCTGGACCGTGTGTGGAATGCCACCTCCTCACCTATTGTCTTCTGCCTGCTGAACATTACCTCTCCCCCCCACCCCTTTATTGTTTCTCCTTGATGTCTTTCTTATTTGTATGTGTATCACATCTCTTCTTGCGTGGGATATCTACTTGTTATTTCTTACTTATGGTTTTCCTTCAGAGATCTATAAAGCTTTCTGTTTTAATTCTGGTCTAATATTCTTGTACTATTTTAGTATCTTTTTTCTAAAATATTAATATTTTGATGATATAATCACTAAATTTAAATAATTTATGTATTTAATTATTAAATCATTGCTTGCTGACCTTGCGTTAATCTGTCACTTTGTTCATATAACCCCTTGACAAATTCTATCTTTATTTATTCCCATCCTCCACGTGAATTCGATAAAGACAGATACAATTCTATAATACTATGCACATACAAGTCCATAGTATCTATAAATCAGAGGCTCATGTTATCTTTCCTTACTGATTCTGCTCAGAGACTTTAGTCCCTTGCTTCCTATGCAATCGGTGAATTTAAGCTGTGGGTAATTTTAAATCCCAAGTCCACTTTTCATTCAGTGTTTTGAATTTTTGCAGACATTATTAATCTCCCACCTAGTTCTCCAAAAATGCCCACTACAATTTGGAAGTTTATATTTCCCTTCATATCTCTGATGACGGTCATTTTAGTTTAATTTCTTTATAGAGACACAATCATGTCAGCAAGGAAAATAGAGATTTGCTCTCTTGTCTGCAGAACAACTTCAGCCAGCTTAAAGCAGAATTTCTTTGCCTACATGGAAAGTTGTTTCCTACGTCAACAATGAAAAGGTGAAAAAATTCTAATCCACTACTGAGATGAGTAATTTCATACTTTGATATAAAAGGTAATTATATTATTGGAGCTGAGTATAATATGTAATGGTATCAAGGGCTTCAGTGAAAATAAATATAATAAAGTGAATCCAAACTATAAAAACTGATAAAGCCCTCTTGACACTAGCTACGATTTTCACCAGAAGAAAATGGTTCACAAAAGAGCTGAAAACAGATTCAATTACCTCTTTAACTATAATTTTACTTAGCTAGACTTCTTATTTTTATACAAAAATCATCCCCAAAGGCCCACATTCCACAAAATATTTAACACATTTTATGTACCAACTTTCTTAGAGAATTTAAATAGTTCCATAAGATAATGCCACTATAATGTACTTTAATGAATGCTAATTAGTAACTTTTACATATATGTGCATATATACAAATAGCCAAATTCATAATCATGTCGCTATATAACTCCAAATCAATATTATTCAAGAAAAGGACAGCTACTTAAATGTCTTGCCCATGCTCATGAAACTGTAAAACTGAAACCTAACAGCGTTTGAATCAACCAAACAAAAAATGTTAACTTCTGTGATATGACGAATTACAGTTTAATTGTGTTTAATTTGCATAGGTTGTAACTTGATGACATGATGTATATAATTAATCAGGGCTTTCGAGAGGAACAGAACTGGTGTGTGTATGTGTGTTTAAAGAATTTGCTAAATCAGTATATGTTGAAAGAGTAACAAGAGCTGTCTCACATTTGAGAGGATGAAATGTAGATGCTTGCTTAGTCCTTCAGGCAAGCTCGGCAGCAGTCAGAACGGTTCCAGAGTAGCTTTCTCACGTTGGAGATGCCAGAGAACCTAGTGGCTAGTTATTACATGAGGCTGAATATCTCTGCGGTCTCAATATGTACGCCAAACAGAAAGAGGTCCTGGGGAGTAGACGACAGTCTATGTTTAACAATGGAAGCCTGAAAACACTGGGTCTCAAACCAGTGAAGAAATCAGTGGCAGTAGAAACAGACAAAATGGATCATAGGGATTAGGGCAGGAGAGGCCGAGAGAGCAAAAGCTGAGGAATCGTTCTTTGCTACCCTCCTTCATACAGACTATTGCCACGCATGCCCAGTGAAGACCTTTCTGTATCAATTAAAAAGACATCAGAACAACATCCGTTTAACTATTTAAGTGATTCTAAATTGTGGCATTTTGACATTCAAACCAGCCACCACACAAAATATATTAATGTGGATCAGAGAAAATTTTAACTATGTTACCACATATTATTTCTTTGCTTAAATACATTTTAACAATAATTTCTACCTTTTAAAAATTATTATTATTTTTATTGGTTTTTTATTTATTTACATTTCCCGGCTTCCCTTCCGCAAGCCCCCTATCCTATCCCCTTTCCCCCTGCTTCTATGAGGGTGCTCCCCTACTCTCACTGAAGAAGTTAGACCCCAGACAACTAAATAGACCTATTAAAAATGGGGTACAGAGCTAAACAAAGAATTCTCAACTGAAAGGGTTGGGGATTTAGCTCAGTGGTAGAGCGCTTGCAAGGCCCTGGGTTCGGTCCCCAGCTCCGAAAAAAAGAAAAAAAAAAAAAAGAATTCTCAACTGAGTAATCTCGAATGGCCGAGAAGCACCTAAAGAAATGTTCAATATCCATAGTCATCAGGGAAATGCAAATCAAAGCATCCCTGAGATTCCACCTCACACTAGTCAGAATGGCTTGAACACATATTTTCAAGATATTATCCTTTTAAAAACTAATTGATAATGCCTCTGTAATATATACTTGACTTGGAATATCTTTGACAATTTGATCACTCAAATAGATGTAAGTAAGAAAACCAAAACATCACTGCAAACATTTTCCATTTATCATCTTCTTTGACAAATAAACAAATTCAGAAATATAACAAATTCATTCCAAAAGCAGGCTCAGTTCATAGAATTTAGGGAGAGGAGTTTAAGTAGACTCATAAGAAAATTTTTCAAAAATTTTATTGACATTAGTTATGAAAATTACTTTTCAAAATTATTTTACGGTCAGCAGTTAATGTGCTTTAAACGTATCTGTATATTCTCAGATATCATTGAAAAATACCAATGGTTTGCAAAGGAATTTCATAAGATGGGACTGCCTTAGCCCTCTCTGTTCATCGGTGTGTGAGCAAACCTAATGATTCAAAACTATACTAGAAAAGTTCAGGTTCGAAATGTTATTTTAGTACACTCGGAGGATACAGTAGTCTATGACAGGTCTCAAGAACTATCACCAGTGGAATCGGTACAATTATTCATTTGGGGTAATACATAAGCCCTGAGATAGAAGGTATCTGAAAACATCTACTTAAAAAAAAGTTTCTACCTTATTGTGCTCCATCCTGTATCTATTAGATTAGCCAAAGCAGTTTAAGAGGCATAAATTGCCATCCATATGCACTATCCCATGACAACTGAATACGCAAACAATAACAGAAGACAAAGAAGGGCAATTTTACAGGGCAGATTAGAGGCAGATTTACTACAGAAAGATTCAAACTATCTATGAAACGTGACTCTTGACTTCCTCTATATTATTCCTTTCACATCAGTACAAGTGCTAGTCAAACCCAGAGTCTTTATAACAAAAACAATTTCTTAACAATTTTAATATCACGATCAGAGATATGCCATTTAAAAAGCACTAGGTATCTCTTGGATAAGAAATACAAATAGCACTTCCTGCTGATTAGGGAAGTTACAAACAGTATTATGCAATAAGATAAATTTCATTTCGTGTGACTTTCGGTAACTATTCCTAAGGCTGTTTTAATGAACCTCAGGTTGGAATTAGATGTCTAAAAGCATTAAATCCCTTTTTAAATTAAGCATTATACATCTTTGCCCTCAATAAAAGTTCTCTGGCACCTACAAAATAAATTAAAAGAATAGTCTCTGTATACTAGAAACGTTTCATAACGTATTGTTCATTTGACCCATGCTTCACCATCTAAGGGGCTTCCAATAAGAAAACAAGCTCAAAGACATTCTAAGCTGGAGAACCCTGAGCATGAAGCAACTATTTCTATATGCTAGACTTGGTATGTATTGCCAGAACAGGGGAGTGAGAAAGAAAATTACAGCTAAGACTATGCTACTCAAGGGTGCCATACTAGGAAGACTTTGCTAGGGTGACATGGACCTGGGAATATTATCACACATAGGAGTCTGTGGGTGTTCAAGTTAAACCATCAGTTAGATTTTAAAGAGTAAGAACACTCAGAAGTACAAGGAGTACATAAATCTATCCTCAATTCAAATACACTTGACATGAACATTAGGAGTCTGCATTTCATGAGTTGAATAACCTATAATCCTGTTTTTTTTCCCCTGAAATGTAGGTTGAGAATTATACTCAAATCTAATGTTCATCTGACTGATTGTCTTTAGTGGCCTATATTAAGCAACCTGCATTGAAACCACTGAGTGAATACTTTTATTGGCTATTATTAGAATATTATAATTACCAATATCATGAATATCAATCATCATGCAAAGAAAACACAGGGCAAGAAATAGGTTTACAAGGGATGAAATGTTATAGGAACAAAATCAGAAATAGAGCTGGAGAATCTATGCTCGTGAACCCTGGGCAGGAAGCAGATGTTTGTGTGTGCTGACCTCAGCATGTGTTGTAAGAGCAGAAGAGTGCCTTCTAGGTGCTGCTCCAGGCTAACAATGAATCAAAAGGAATACACTCGGCCCCAAACTGTCATCATATCACCAAGCTAAAGCTGCTTCTTAAATGCAAACCCCATTAAGTCATGTACTCTCTCGTCTTAGAAAAGTTGGAGTGATCTAGATCTTAATCAAAACTATGACACCATCTAAGCACTGTACAATTGGAATGTGTTTATAAATGCTAGATAAACAAAAACAGTGACTTTTGCTTTTTTGATTTATGTAGCTATCCCAGTCTATTTCATCCTTTATAGCTGATGAAACTAGGTACCACAGATTTTCCACCTTCTTTTTCCTTTATTGGACAGTTTTTATTTACATTTCAAATGTTATTCCCTTTCCCCCATCCAACTACCCACCTTCCCTCATCCCCACTCTGACATTCCCCTACACTGGGGGATCCAGCCTTGGCAAGACCAAGGGCTTATCCTTCCATTGGTGCCCAACAATGCCATCCTCTGCTTCATATGCAGCTGGAGCCATGGGTCTGTTCATGTGTACTCTTTGGATGGTGGTTTAGTCCCTGGGAGCTCTGGTTGGTTCTTTAACCATTACTCATATAAGAATTAACTACAAAGATACATCATTAACATGTGTAG
Organism: Rattus norvegicus; assembly: GCF_021556685.1. Classification (NCBI taxonomy): domain Eukaryota; kingdom Metazoa; phylum Chordata; class Mammalia; order Rodentia; family Muridae; genus Rattus; species Rattus norvegicus. The sequence continues at coordinate 59,591,289 of NC_141540.1, read as the reverse complement.
AAATACAGCAAGAACTGAAGTCACAGGAATTGTGTTAACATTCCTTTAACTGTATTGAGTCAAGGATGAACTAGATAGTGACAGCTAGAATTGATTCACCTGAAGACCATATAAAACATAGCTCCCAACAGTGTTCGAGGATTGGTTAGCTGCTAAAGGTTAAATAGCCCAGACCACAGTGATAATTCTGTCATCAATAAAATCATGTCATCGGTTTTCTACTCAAAATCCTTCAAAGCATGCTTCTACCACTTAAAACATTTTACTCTTTACAAGGTCCTCAATGCTCTCAAGTAAACTGATGTAGCTTCCTGTCTGATCGCATCTATCACAGATGTTTTGTGGTTGATTCTATTTAAGTCTTTACATCTCAGCTGAAATCTCAACATGTTCAGATCTTCTACTCCTGCCAGTAACTTCCTGTCAGCTTGCTTATCCAGGAATCATGCCATAGTAAGTTGGAATATGTTCAGTCACACCTACTAGTTTGTATACTTTATTTTATAGGCTAATATAATGTGCACAGAACATGCCAAAAATAACCTCACATTATAGGGTTAATGAATTGAATAATATACATAAAATAATGTGGCAGAAGGAATTGTCTTCACTCTTGGCAATGGTGAACACAACAGATGTGTACTTATACTGCTTACTGTTACGGTGTTGTCATCACCACCACTGCCACCCACATAACACACCGCCACCACCACCACCACCACCACCACCACCACCACCACCACCACCACCACCATCATCATCATCATCATCATCATCATCATCATCATTATCATCATCAAATGAGCCAAAAATCCCAGAAAGTAATAAAACAAAACAAAAACACCTTTAGGGGAAAGTGTCAGCAAACTAGTCAAGAAGCATGTTTTTGTTATTAGGACTTTATCTATCTTGTTACTGCTAGGTCATAATTTGATATTTTATTTTTGTCTTTTCTACAACTCGTTGGTAAGCCTAAAGGGAGGCACATTTTAGTGTTGTTTTCCATGCCATTTTCTCATGTCTTTAAAGCATACATTAGTTAGATTTCAATAATATAAGAAATATTTCACAAGGGCTGTGACTGATCACAGACTAGTCAGAAGGGAAACTCTCATATTAATAAAGCTAGTTTCTGAAGCACTGTTGCTCCAAACATTAATCCTATAGTTGTAGAAGGTTCATAAATCCAAGAACATTGAGATCCCGTGACTGTGCTGAGGTTGGAGGGATGGCTAGCAGCTCAGGCTGAGATCTTCCCTCTAGCAGAAATTTTGCTTTACTCACAGCTAATGCATGTGTTTTAGAAATCACCACATAAAAGAATACAGGACACAAAGCAACTTAACAGAAGACTTAATTTGACTTACAATTTGAAGGAATACAGCTGGTCACATTGTATCTAAAATCAGGATCAGAGAACACACAGGAAACTTGAAGTTCTGTCCTCAGGAACCCAGTTTCTTAAAGACCTTACCTCAAATCTTTCTTTATTTGGTAACTACCAAGTCCAATATATAAGACTAGGGGAGAGATTTCACATTCAGTACTGTGACAATAGTTTAAAAGAATATTTGTGTCGTTTCATAGAGTCGGGGTCAGGTGTCCATACATGTTACAGCCTCATAAAAATAAAATTAAAGGGCTGAGGGAGGTAGTATTCTGTTGTGGAAATTATTTCTAACCTCAGAATTCCTTTCCTTGTAGTTAGGAGAACTGATGTTCATGTTAATTGATAGCTTACATCCAGGGGCAAATCTCGGGCAACTGCTGTCTTTCACTGTTCTGTAAGGCTTGGGTCTCATACACTCATTTAGAGTTGTCAATCTTTTCTAGTATAATAGGGGCATCTAATCTCAGAGAAATTTAATGTCTCTTTTAAATGGCTCAATAAACTCTGTCTACCATAGCTAATGGCAAGACTCTAGTACTGAGGACATCAAATGCTTTGGTAGCAAGACAAAGATCAATCTTAAAATGACCAGCAGAATTCCTCCCTGCTGGCTTGTGCCAGAAGATGTTTAGGCTGCTGAGGAGAAAGAAATCAATGGTCTTATTTAGAGTAGAGTATTGGGTGCTAAACTGCCTACCAGGTAAGATATGTCCATTGGTACAAAAGTGGTATCATTTCTTTAGGAATAACCACCTACCTTCTTATTGAATTTGAGATTTTCTGCACATGAGCAGATTTCATTTCTGATAATGTAACCCCAGGCTAAATTTCATACGGCCTAAGCAGGGGACCTTCAGGAAAAAGCCCTGCCAGTTAAGGTGGACGTCATCATTGTCCAAATATCTTCTAGTCTTGGTGCAAAAGAGAGGATTCCCTTTACTAGTAGGGCTTCCCCTTCTCTGACTTTAACCTACACACACCTCTACCTGTGGAATGCAAAATTACAGCTTCAGCTTCCTTTCTTCCGATAAAAACCCATTCAGCTTAAGGCACCTGAGATTCCTGTCATGGCTCTCATGCTAATGAGGCAAATTGATATCATATGTCTTCAGCCAAGGACCTTTGCCCATCTTGGATATTCCACTTCCCCCCAGTCATCAAAACTATATAACACACAAATCACACAAGTCAATTTGATCTGTCTCCCTAAAGCTGGTGTACCATATGTACTCACAGGCCTTCTGAACCCCCATCCTGCAGTCTATGCTCCATTTTAACTTGTGGCCTCATATCAGCTGAAGATCCCTGGGGTTAGGGACACAGTCACACTACTATTGTTTTATTAAACTGTCAAGTCATCACCCTGCCTTCTAAGTATTTATATTTATAGCTATAGATTTGTGCTGCTTTGAGCTTTGGTCAGAGAGGCTTCATTTTCAATGGGCAACATAAGGTAATGCAAAAAGTCATTACTGATGAAAGAGCTGAGAGTTGGTGAATGAATGCTCAGTCCTATATGGGGCATGCATATCAAATCCGAGGCTCAGGGAAGATTGTAGAATAGAAGGCAGAAAGGCTGTAAGAGCGAGAGTGTGAAGAACAGCACAGAAAGGCTGTCTTCTGCTTGTGACATAGTTGTCATACTTCTGAAAGCACAGGATCTGTGCTTATCTGCACAAGACCTGCACAAGATAAAGTTAGTCAAAATTCTAACATGGATGGTGGAGTGCTTCCTGAAGCATTTTTAGTTGAAGAGTAATAGATCACTGATGGCTACAGGGGAAGAGGATTCTTTTTCCTTGGGTTTGTGGTCACTGGTGGGTTGTTACACTGGGTAGCTTTACACTCTGGTGATTATGGCGGCACGGTCTCTACTCACTGGTTGATGGATGAGCTGAAGATAAGGAGTTGAGATGGGAATATGTTGTTGCTATCTGGGAGAGTCAAGGGAAAGTTATGGATATGACAGAAATGTGTTGAACACTATTATAAATTCTCATGGAATAAAAATAACATTAAAAAAACAAAGAGTAGTAGGCAAAAATAAATGGCTCATCTAATCTTATCTTTATTGACTCAACATAAAGTCAACTAGTAATATAATTACATCTATATGATTCATACATGACTGCTTATTAGTATAAAATATAAACTAATCTCAGGGTTGACATCAGCCATGTTGGTAACCCTGAAACAGTCTCAAAGAGAACTGGTGATCCTAGCCTTGCAGCAGCAGCCAATAGGAATGTGGGGAAACCATGTTTTTCGTGTTTGCTGGTTACTACAATAGCTTTACCAGAAAGAAGTAAGCACACGCTCCCCTCCCTCGGTAACCTTTCTCTTTCTCTTAGGTTGTCAGGTGTAAATTGCAGACACAGAGCAATTTTTCTTTTTGAGCCACAGGATTTGTCAGTTCAATAGACAATGGGAATGGATTTGAGGTCAGGAAAAGTAAATGTAACAAATGAAAGAGGCTTTCGAATGGTGCGTTTAGAGGTTTAATAGCCTCTCTGTGAAAATTTTACAGTGATTCAATTTGCATTCTTACATTATTTATTTAATTTTGGAATCTGAAAGACAGCTCAAAATGCACATAAACAGACAAATATTTTAAAAATACTTCATGCACCATTGGCCTAAACATAATCTCCAAAGTACACATCATGTCTTTGAGACAAATTCATAAAAATATTTGCGTGCCATTCTAGTTCACGTTAAGTCAGTTCAAGCAATTGACCAGCTGTGTATTTAGGCACTGATGTAGGAAACTTATGTTTTTCAATGAAAACAAGAGGACACTTTACATAAGCACATAAGGATATTGGGAATTCTAATGAGCTCTTTTTTTGGCAGAGCACTTTGTGTCTGCGATAAAACTGCCATTTTTTAAGTGTGTAATATTTTAAGTCAGGCACTTCTGTCTCCCCAGAAAATAATACAGTATTTGACCAATCACTGTAAAAACACACAAAAAAGAAAAACACTGGGGTGTAAACAAATCTGAAGCAATGACTTAAGATCATCAAAAAATAACTTCAAGGAGAAGGTAATCCTGAACCAGGAAAACCAATGATGTGGGTTCTACTTCTGGCTTTCTGACTGGCACTGATTTGCACACAATAATATACAGATAGAGAGAAGACTTAGATTGAATTTTATTTTGTTGAAAGATCAGCAATTCAAGAAGATGAGTGTAGAAAAGTTTTTATATAGAGACACACTATAGGTAAGACTTCCAGGGATGAAGAGCTCTAGACTGCACTGAAATCCCTCAGTCTTTAGCTAGGGTTTAACCAAGACATTCATAAATATTAATTAACCAAAATCCTAGGCAAATGGTCCAACTTTTTAAGTCCCAACATATCAGGGTTGACACTTCCAAAGAAGACAAACAAAAGTAATAGTAAAAATAATAGGCAGAAAAGGGATTCAATTAAAATAGCCACTTTCATGAGATGTAAAATGTTTTAGGTGGGAAAGAAGATACTGATATGCACTTTAAAATTACATAGAGGAGTATTTGGAAAAGGGAGAAGAGAGATAAGAATAGTTAATGAATGTTGGTCTAGTTAACCATAACCTAAGTTCTGCTATTGCAAGAAGCCCCTACAATAATTCTTTACTTGATCTTAGCCAAAAGGCCAAGAAGTGATCCTGGAGTAATTCTTATTACTCAAGATTCTTGAACTCCCCTGATCTGTCTGTGAAGGTCTGCTCCTACTGAAATCCAAGGCAACTGAATGTTTAAGACAATGTACAATGACCAGAGACTTTCAGGTACCCTTTTAGGGTTCAAGAAAAGGATCTAAATACTCTGATAGATTTTACAGCTACTACTATATGCCTCTAGCCACCTTTAGGACATACAACCATTCCTTCCAATGATTAGCATGTCTTTATGCAGAGTAAATCATATATCTCACCAAAACAAAAGATAAATATACAATCAAGGCAAAGAAATTAACCTTTTATTCTTTTCTCTACATTATAGACTTAAAGAAAGGATCCATGGCTCTGTAGAAAAAACAGGTTCTATTATATGTGGAGATTGGTCATGACTAAAAAATGAATACCAGAATGTTATAAGTTTTATGATATCTATCACTCATATAAGCTTGAGAGAAGACAAAGTTACAACTAGATTGGTATAATTCCATTGTACAAAACAAAGCCGTTCAATGAAGACCTTAAAGAATTAATATGTCCTAATTAAAGGGTTAATAAATTTTTATCAGAAATGCTGTTTATTAAATACACTACTTAAACCAAAAAAATAAGCTAACATAAGCAAGAACCTGATAATCTGTTACATTGATGTCTAAAGTTAAAAAAGAATAACTAGACTAATTAAATGAACAAGAAGTCTTTGTTTAGGTCTTCTGCAAGATGAGACTAAACTCAACTTCACAGAAATGAAAAGTAGGATACTCCCACCCCCACCCCACACATAAACACCCCACACCTATAGTCTGCTCAATTCATTTTGTTTTTCTCATTTAAACATATTAGTATTAAATAAATATTATGTATTCCTAGTTTAGGATTTTAAGTCGTTTTTTTATGACAATGTATTTCATACTTCTAATACATTTTAAAGGTAACATAATTTGACTACTTTTTAAAATCAGCAGAAACAACATGAGTTATTAAGTAATAGAACTGACCATTTTTATTGTCAAAAAAGATAAAAACTACATCAACATATGTTTCCTGTGGAGGAACTATTTTTCTGTTTTTCACACTACTGACTAAATCAAGCTCTTTAATAAAATGCAAAGTTTTATCAAAGTATTAGAATCAGGCATTAGAGAAAAAGTGCTGGAAGACATTAATGGAGATGTTGGTTGTTATGACTATGCCATTTGTGTATGCTATTTTCCATTCATAAAAATGGGACACCTACTTTCTCAGAGAAAAGAGAAAGAGTGGCTATATTCTTTTTTTTTTTTTTTTTTTGGTTCTTTTTTTCGGAGCTGGGGACCGAACCCAGGGCCTTGCGCTTCCTAGGCAAGCACTCTACCACTGAGCTAAATCCCCAACCCCTATTCTTTTAAAATATATACTGCCATGACATTTCATGTGTGGAAGGATATTTGCCATGGAATATCTAAGGAGAACAGAGGACAACTTTGTTATACCTGTTTTCCCTTCCAACCTTCCCTGGGTTCTGGGGATCAACTCAGGGACGCTGGCTTGAGAAACACACACCCTTATAAGTTGTGTCAACTCATTGGCCTTGAATCCAGTATTTTTGATGATTACATTTCAGTGAAAGGACTTTCAGGCTCTTGAGCAAGACATTAGTAGGATTGTAAAATATTTGTATCTCAAAGGGATAAAGAAAGAATTAAGCTACCTAAAGTAAGTGGCTTAATAAAAAAGGATAACAGTGGCCAGCAGTGAAGGAGAAATCTGTCTGAAGTTTAGCCCAAGGGAAATGTGAAGGTACTTGGCCAGTGGCCAAAATATATTACCACACAGTGTAAAGAAAGCCTGCTCTGTCTTATGGATTTCTTTCCTAAGTCACCAGCTCCCACGATCATGTAAGTCAATTTCTTGAACTAAATCTTTTTCATGTTTTTTCCCTGACCCCCATCTCACTGTCCACATTTTTCTGCTGATGCTTGACAGAAACTGGCTAGTCTGTTCCCTGTCTGCTCATCATGGGCCCCCTCATGCTTTCACACCATTTTTATGGTTTATTGAGTGGTGAATTAAAGAGAGTTGCAACTTACTTTTGCCACTGTTTCCATCAAGCGCTGCTTTATTTCTGTTCTTGAATCAGAGCTGTTACTGTGACATTTTAACTGACAGAAGGTGCTTGCAGTGAGGTTTCGACAGTTCTAGGGTAGAATGACTACTAATGAGCCAGGTCCTCGGCAAGAACAGCAAGTGCTTTTAACTGCTGATCCCACAGTCCGGCCACCTGGTTCAGTTCTCAGAACCCGCATGGTGGCTTTCTCTAACAGCAGATCAATCCTGGCCACTCTGTACCCAAGACACACATATGATAGGCAAAAAGGCTCATACAAATAAAATAAAAACTAAAATCTTAAAAGATTAAGAGGACGGGTACTGTCAATAACAAGTCAGAGCCCACTTAAGGGTTTGAAAACTCACTGAACATCACCAATCGCTGAGACTGAAAAACCTGTCAAACCCTGAGCCTCAAACCCCACCAGTCCCTGAGCTCAAAATCCCACCAATTCCTGGGCTTGCTTTGAAATACGATCAGTCTCTACCCTGGAAAACTCCACCCGTGAGAGAAGTTGTATACAGTCTATCACTTCCTCAGTCCCTTGATACTTGTCTCCTCAGAAGAGGCAGCCATCCTCTTGTGTCTCCCCTAATAAGTCTCCTGTGTAAAGTTTGTTGTGTTATACGTCTTTGTAAAATTTCTTGGCTCCCAACTGCCAGCTGCTTTTCCCCTAAGAGCTGCAACATCTCCATTGGGGAAGTCCTTCCTCTCAGAACTATATCACTTAGACCATTGGTACGGGTATATTTGATGTGATACCCAGGTACCATGCTAGGAGCAGCATGTGACCCAGAGAGAGGCCAGGTAGAAGTGACCTGGTCAAAATCCACAAGGAGCAACTAATTGAGAAATGCAATCAAGTAAGTACATTACTGCAGAAGAAAACCTGAAACGCACTCTCTGGCTTCCTTTGATATTAGTTTCCTTTAAAGCTGATGATTTGGGGATCTGACAGCTGGGCCATGCATCATTCCTCCAGGTATTTTTACAGGGGATAACATCTACACCGAGCTTATGATGGCAGATGCCTAGGTTGGTTTCCAGAGATGTCAAGGCTGATTTTGCTGAAAAACTTGTCTTTATTTGGTCCTACATACATTTGTCTGAGTAAGATGAAATGAAAAAGTTAAACACTTCTGACTTCCTGTGGTCTCTATATCCTCTGCAGCTTTAACTTCAAGGTCAAGATTTCTAGAAGGTACCATGTCTTGAGAGGTCAGGTCATAAAGTAAGTGAAAGCAGGTGAAAGGTGAGTTCCTGGAAAATCACATAAATATTTCTCTATTAGTCTGTTTTTTCCTTTATTATTCCTGTCCTGTCTCCTTAGCTGTCCAACTCCATGTAATTGAGACCTGGCACCTAATAGGTGTTCTACTTCGCCATTTTTTGGACACCAAATAAAGTTTCTTCAATTATTCTATACATTAAATTAATGTCTCTATCATATTGAGACAAAGTTAAATGACCATCTGAAGTTCTCTTATCCACAGCCTTGTGCAGTTGACCTCTTGTCTGCTGGCCCTATTTATATTGCACTTAAGAGATACTTTGTTAGAAGATCAGAGTCTGCACACTTAAATCATAGGGAACGGCAAAAAAAAAAAATATTGCCATCAGCTGTCAAGTTCTTAGGAGAGGTTTATTATTCATCAATCAATAACAAAATAAGTCCACATGCTGTGGTGTAGGATATCTGGCTGACTTCATTAGCACGTTTGGAGTAAATCCATTCATCATGGCAATTCAGTATTTCTACAATTCAGGAATATATTCTTTTTAAGTGCAACTCTTTAATTATGTTTCTAATAGTTGGAAAGAAATGTAAATTCATTTCAAATCTGGAAAGAAAGTTGTAGTATTAGCTAAAAGTCAGTGAAGATAGTAGTTGATGTGTGAAATTTTCTGACTATCCTGTCTGTATTTATTCTCTCTCTCTCTCTCTCTCTCTCTCTCTCTCTTTTCTATTTATCATCTATCTATATATCTTTCACCTATCTTTCTATCATCTATCTTTCTATTATTAATTTATCATCTATCATGTATTAATCATCTATCATCTATCATATACATATGTATATATCATGCATCACTCATCTACTTACTACCTATTATGCTTACTAATGTTACTACCTGGTGCATACAAATCCACTAAGTCTGTTCCTTTTGAAACTTCTGTATCAGTAGCCTATGTTTGTTAGAAAGCTAGACATGTTGTCCAGGTTGTATATTCCTAAGAACAGGAGCAATTCAAGGTCAGACCCACTGATGCTCTTTTGGATACTTTCTGGGATGTCTGGATAATTTTGATAATGGGTAGAAAGTGCTTTCCTCAAAGAGGAGTGTATACTTAGAGACAAACCATCCATATTGGAGGGATGAGGGTCTTTTAAGCCTAAGCTAGTTTGAGTCAGGTTCTTGACACCTTCAGCTCAGATAGCCTGATTATTAAGTTTTGTTCAAGTGTATTTCTGTCACTGTGTAATTACATTAAGTTTCTCACATTCTGATATTGTTTTTCTTGTCTTTGAACCTATCAGTCCTATTTTTATCCTCTTTATCCACTCTTGGGTAAGGTAACGTTAAATGCCTATAGAAACAAGTCATAAATGTCCATCAACAAGACACAATAAAAGTCTCTTTTAACACCAGCTACTGTCAGGGTCAGTAGAGAACTCACCATCATAGTATGTCTCTGGGACCTTGGAAGCTGTGAGGCAATGCTCTGTTGTTTTAACAACTGCCTTGCTATTTCCTATAGCTAGACAGTGCAATGGAAATACAAATACATATATAAAGGTCACGTTTGACAAATAAAAAGTGGCGTTTCTAAGTTCATTCACAATTCTCTAGGACTCACTGGTATGAGGTCTAAGGAAAAGATAAAAGGGATTTAGAGAATTCTAAGAAGGCATTTGCACACCAGGGCATTGATTTCATTCCCAAGAAAAGAGTTGGTGTATACAGATCCCATATCCAGAAAAAATTATTCATAGTGTAATAAAGGCATCGAGAAATGAAAATAACTTGTTTAGTCGATGACGTAGAGTTTTTGTAAACATTTTCTCTATGGTTAGTGAGAAAAAAATAACTGATTAGACTTAAAGTTAATGTGATTTGATATTCCAAAAGATTTATTTAAAAAATTTAGTATTGGGGGGCAATTTTGTGTCTGGATCTTACACATTGAAGACATATGTCTTTCAGATGAAGTTGTTTAGTGTTCAGAGATTTGTGGGAATACACAGCCTTGAGTTAGGATACCATAAGTATAATTTGCTTTGATATTGTTTCTGGGTTTCTATGACTGAGACAAACATATATGACTGAGACAAACACATATGACTGAGTATTTGGATCTCTGGAAGCCTCTGATGAACCAATTATGAATCAATTTTATTTTGGTAATGCCTTCTGTGGTCCTCTGTCTCACCTTGATTTCTGCCATATATGGATCCCCAGCATCTACCGTGTTCTCTTTCCAATGCACTCAACACATTGCAGCCTCTGCTGTGACAGTGATGCTGTGTTTACTCATAGTCTGTGCTTTCATGGGCAATTGACTACCAACCCATTCAGAGGGCATGGACTCTGATGGTGGATTAATGCTACCATTAAGGGTTCTCTGTGCCCACTGTTACTTAGATCTGTCTGTGCCTTTGGGTGCCAGTAATATTTGATGAGATGGTTGCTTCCTGGCCTCTAATGACACAGTAGAAATACTTTCCACTCTCCTCTGTGATGGGTTTAAGGTAGGCAAATACATTGCTTTATACAGGTTGTAGACGTCTGCCCAAAACCATACAATCTGTGTAGAAATTGATGGGAATTCCTCCAGGTTGTATCCTCTTGAACAAACAAAGGTTTATTGTTAATTATAAGTGGTCATAAAATAAATGTCCTCACAGCCATTTTTCCCTCAACAGATGCTGCATAGCTTTTCTTTGACATGGAATAGAGAGATTTGAACACAGAGCATTTTCTATTTGTCTTTGCTCTGTGCATTTTGAGCAACTTCTACCAGAAAATAGAGTATTCTCAGTAAAATAAAGAAGAACAAATGTAACTGGGCTTTCTCAGGAAGGTAGTGTTCTTTACTGTGGTAGGAGGAGCTCCATAAGTCTTTTGATTTTTATGTAATGAGATAAATGTAAACATGGGGTAGGGATCAAGCAAATGAATTCTTTCTCAAGAGGTGGCAGAGCACTGCCATCTCAGTCCACAACGCTGAGTTACATCCTGGAGGTGGAATATTACAAGGCTCTTCAACCTTGAATCCCGCAATACAAATCCCACACCGCTCGTGACCTCTCAAGACATTATTTATATGTCGGACTTCAGGGAGAAGGAAGGTTTTTGGCGGGCCAATTGGAAGTTTCTTGTCCAAGTGTGCAAAAGGGGCAACTCATAGCATTGAAAACATTACTTCTTTTATGTTTTATCTTCATATTACTCTAGCTCTTTCTTTCAGACACGCTATACTTTTCCTTATGAAATAGTGATCTACTATCTCATTCTTTCTGAGGCTTGGGTTTGGGGGGTGGAGTATGAGATTTTATTCTCAGTGTTAAAACTGGGTCAGTTCTGAGAATACTTGAACATTTTTTAAGCTAATGCTTTTCAATGCTGAGAAAGTTTGAGGTTAGTACTTTTATACTAGCATGTTCCTTAAGTGTGTGATTTTTGCTTGTTTGTTTTATTTTGCTTTTATTTGAGACAGTGTCTAACTACATAGTTCTGGCTAGCCTGAAACTCCTTATATAAACAGGCTGGCCTTGAACTCACAGAAATTCATTGGTTTATCCCAAAATCTGGGGTTAAAGCCCAGTGCCACTGTACCTGACCTGATTTAAGTTCTGATATATTTAACTTCACAAATCCTGTGTTCCTACAAAGGTGAAGGTAAGTAAAAAGATAATCATTATTTATTACTATTGGAGTGACTCAACTTCTGGCCAATAGCTGTAGAGCTGTTAGATGGAACCCATTCTCACTTAGCCAGATTTTTGCAAGTATATTGGAAGTTTATGTTCTTAGTCATATTTCAAAGCCGTAGTTCCAAGCTCACTTGGCCAATGAAAATTTCCTACCATGGTTGGTGCATTTGTACATTTCATTAATCGTTTCATTTTATAATTGTTCTAAGATGTTTTTGCTATCACTTATATCTTTAATGTTCTCCAAAGACTTGCCTCTTGCATAGGTGGGACATATAAGAGGTAGGCCTAATGAAAGGCGCACTTTAAGAGATTTGGTGTATAGTTTTAACTACGTCTCTTTGTGCTTGCCAGCTGCCATTAAATGACCATCTATCATTTTTGAGGAGTGCCCCACTTTGGTGTACAGACTCATCACAGCCCCAAAGTAAGTGACTAGAAAAGTATGAAATAAACCAAGCATTCCTTCTGTCAGGCCAACCGTTTTATGTATTTTTATCACAGTGGTAGCAAAAAGGCTAACAAAATTTTGTATTTTGTTTTTTACAATGGATTATGCCTGTAGTTTCTCAAACAATGGTACATTTAAATGGAAATCAGCAGTTAAAATTCAGGTTTCTTAAGGAATCAAATATTTTACTATTAATTAACTAATTTACTAATAATTATAATAATGTAAAATAATAATCACATATATAGTCATTTCCTGTTTGGTAGTATATATCTCATTCTTTCTTTTTATTCTGTATTTTTATCTTTTAAACTGAAACTAGAATAGGTGCGCAATTTAGCAGGCACCAAAATGTACCAATCAAAAACTTTTTATTTCTGCATTTTATTCTGCAATAAAGGATCAGTATTTCCATGATAGATCAATTTTAGATCAGTCTCTTATATCTGACTGATGCAGAAACACTGAGCTTCTGTGTAAATTACTAGGATTCAAGTATCTGGTAATAGTTATAACTGCAGCAACAGTGTGTTTGTGTGTGTGTGTGTGTGTGTGTGTGTGTGTGTGTGTGTGTGTGTAGCCCATCACAGAAGCTTAAAAATTCATAGGTTATTCTTTTATTACATGCAAATAAAGTCTCTCCAATGTCCTCCATAAGAGATAGATAATGTATAAGAAAAACACATGTTTGCACAAACCACAAATACACATCTGCAAAACAATGTATTTTTCATAACTTGATCTCACTCCATTCTTATCTCCACTTTCACCCAATTTCAGATCCCACAACTAATTAATTATAAGAAATTTAAGCATTTTGTAATAGGTTTAAGCTTAAAATATAGTGTTATGATATTGCCTGCCTGCCTGCCTTCCTTCCTTCCTTCCTTCCTTCCTTCCTTCCTTCCTTCCTTCCTTCCTTCCTTTCCTTGAGTGTATCCTTAGTTTCAGGTATTATGTTTTAAAGTGTACATGTAGTGATATGGTCCATGCCCTATCCAAGCAAACACCTTAATCCTTCCTTCTCTAGTGGGGTTTAGTTCAGTGATACCTTTCAAGGACCAGAGTACTGGTAATGATTCAGGTGGGTCAAAGAACACTGTCCTTGGTTCACTAATATTAGGAGTTCTTAAATTACTAATTAGTAATTTATTTTCTTCATAATCTATGAGAATTCTATTTGGAATAACTGTGCTCTCCTATATCATACCCAAATTGAGGTGTATCCTGGGCATTAACCACATCTAAGCTGAACAAGGATTGTACAGGGGTATTAAGAGGCCCTCCAATTTTTCAGTTTTATTGTTATTTTTTCTTCTGCACACAATGAGAACTAAATGCTAACTGAGGATAGCTATAATAATATGTCTGAACAGAAAACAGAACATCTATACGTTAAACTGTATGCACAATTCTGTTTGTGATTCTAAATGTCATATATCAAAGAGTTATGGATCATGATCACCATTGTACTTATGAGAAAACCGAGTTAGGTTGAGTAAAAGATTTGCCTTGTGTTCTTTCTAATACTCAAACTGGTTCAGCACACGTGAACATTTACTATAACAGGCAATAGGAGAACAATGTAGAAATAGGAATGTCCATGCAAGTCTGTGAGATGCTGATTCTAGCTTTATTAGTAAGGCTTCTCTCAAGGAACTGAAGTGATAGAACATGTTGTATTTATGCATGTATCTTTTGCTCTCTCTGTATCTGTCTATATTCATCTATCTATCTATCTATCTATCTATCTATCTATCCATCATCTATCTACCTAATCTATCTATAAATCTATACATTGTATATAATTGAGATATATATATATATATGCATCTATATATTATCCATATATGCACATAGCTCTATCTTTCTCTCTATATTTCTATATCTCTAAATACTCTATAACTATATCTATATCTACAGCTATTAGAGTGGCTTAAAGGCTATGGTCCAGGTATTCCTAAAATGGCTTATGGCTCTCTGGCAAGGAAAAGGCATAGAATGCTGCATTTGTTCAGTCCAGGATCCTAGATGTCTCAACTGTTTCAACCTTGTGCTGGTGTTTCAGAAGACTCATAGAGAGTTACTGGTCTCCAGTATACATTAGAATAACAAAGAAATTGGTTCTATCTCCAGCACAGGAGTGCCTCAGTGCAAGGATACATGAACTTACCAATGTTACTGAGTGCAAGCCAGCAAAGGCAAAGGCAAAGTCTCCCTTCTTCCATATGCTTTTATGTTGGATGATATCAGTGTTGCCCAGTTTTAAGGCCAGTCTTCTCACCTTAATTGATAAGCAATGAATTTCCATACAGGCTTGTCTAGTTGCATAATTTTTAGTTGATTACAGACATATTCATGTGCACAATCAATGAAAATTAGCTATAATTCCAGCCAAGCAGAAGAATGTAGAATATATATATATATATATATATATATATTCAATTCAAAATTGAATTTGTATGCAAGACCTTATTTCAATAGTTACCAGAAGCACAAATGTTCTTAATTCCTCATTATGTCATTATGGTGTTCATCATCAATGATGCTTCTTGGTTTTCTATCCGAGAAAGTCTCTTAGCATAATTGGTTTTAGAATTTTCTAGAGTAAAATTTCTGATGGGCTTGCTGCTTTACCTACACTTTTGCATTAAATATCAATCTTTATATAAACTTTTAATTTCATCAATGTGTGTTCCATTGAGACACTTGATCATTCATCTTTGTTCTTTGAAGGAGTCAACTGGAATTTGAAGAATATCACATCTTTCCCTGGTTACCTGTTAGTTTGAGAGAACTAGTTTGATCTCTACAGCACTAATTTACTCTGTGTTATTTTACTTTGTTTTTGATTCAGTACTATTTGGCAAATGATGAGTGAGAAAATCTGAGTTTAATCTTTAAAGCGTTACAACTTGGCACAGGTTTGGAAAGATGCTTCCTACATTGTAGCATGGGGTTCTTGGTAGCATTTTATATCTTTGTGTTTGCAACACTTAAATAAAAAAGAAGGGTAATGAAAGCAAGTAATAAAGGGAACTGAGATTTAAGGAAAGTAAAAGTGTGAATACAGATCAGGATTTTTTGATTAGATATTTCTAGAAGTTTCAATAGTTTTTGAAGACAGCATACATTTATACAAACACACACACACACACACACACACACACACACACACACACACACACACACATATATATATATATATATATATATATATATATATATATATATATATATACACACACACACACACAGTCAATATCACCTGAAAGTTGTTGATTACAAACAAAAACGAAATAATGAACCATTTAAAGTATGTTATTTATATTGGTGCCTACAGGGCACCAAGTGTGCTATATGAATGTTTAACAGCTTTTAGGATTAAAAATTAATTAGGATGAATTAATAAGATATCATATGAACACTAATTTAAAACTGATGTGGATTAGAGGGAAGGCTCAGTTATAAAGGACCACCTGGATAGTCGGGATGATATGTGTGTGAACCATGCACGCCTGCAACCATGGCCCTTGGGACAGGGATGGCAGAGATCAGTGGATCTTCCAAGCCTGGCAGTGAGTCTGCGTTCAGTGAGCACTCTTGTTGTTGTAAGACACCCGAAGTGGCCCTACCTCAGGAGCGCCACTCACAGAGCACAGATTAACAAAGCGACTGCTGCAATAGCAAGAGTGTATAAGACTTTTTTTATTTTATTTATTTTATATTTTTATTAGATATATTTCTTTACTTACATTTCAAACCTTATTCCCCTTCCCGGTTTCCTGTCCATAAGCCCCCATTCCCCCCTCCCCCTCCCCCATAGGGGTATTCCCCTTATTGACTGCCTCCACATATTCCCCTGCACTGGGGGTCCAATCTTGGCAGGGCCAAGCGCTTCCCCTTCCCCTGGAGCCTCAACATGTACGTGGGGTTGCTCATCTACTCAGGGAGAGGCAACCCTGAACCCAAAAAGCACACAACTTTTATTCAGTCCAGAGGGCAGACTTCAGCTGGCTTATTCTCATTGGTGGTACACAGGACAAAGGATCTGGTCAGGTATTGGCTGGCCTGCTCAAGGGGCTGTTCTTGGCTCAATTAGTCACTTTCCTCATCCAGCCCTACCTGGCCTTGGAGAATCACTGGGAAAGGGCTAAGTTGGCAGGTCCCTAAGAGGGGGAGGAACTGGATGGTCGGGCAGGGTCAGGATGACACCCTGTGGTCGTTCTTGGAATCTACCTCAGGGAGGGGCAGAGGGAAGAGTTGTTTTGTTTTGGCTAGTTTCCATTAAGCCTGGTCACTCTGACCACCAAGACCTTGCTCCTGTATTCCCAGAACTTCGTTCTTAAAGCTTTGTTTCTTGCATCTTTGAAACTTATTTCTTCACTGTCTCAAAGGTCAAGTGCTTGCTGACAGGAGCCTGCTATGTATGTCCCCTGAGAGGATCTGCCAGAGCCTTACTGATACAGATGAGGTTGCTTGCAGCTAACCAATGGAGGAGTTAGAGAAAGGACTGAAGGAGCTGAAGGGGTTTGCAACCCCATAGGAAGAACAACAATATCAACCAACCAGACCCACCCAGAGCTCCCAGGGCCTAAACCATCAACCAATGAGTACACATGGAAGAACCCATGGCTCCAGCCATGTATGTAGCAGAGGATGGCACTGTCTGGCGTCAGTAGAAGAAGAAGCCCTTGGTCCCATGAAGGCTTGTTTCCCATTGAAGGGGATGCCAGAATGTTGATGTGGGAGGGCATGGTTGGGAAGAGGAGCATCCTCATAGAAGCAGGGAGAGGCAAATGGGAGGGGGGAACTGGGAAAGGGGATAACATTTGAAATGTAAATACATAAAATATCCAATAAAAATGAATACATAAAAAAGATGTTTAACTGGATACAAGTATTTAAAAAAGCCTGTCAGACAAGACCATAACAGAAATATCCCATGTCATAATTTAGTAAAAACACTAAATATACAGAAAGTATATTGAGATCTGAAGAGAGAAACACCAAGTCACAAATAAAGGCAGTTTCGATCAAATGATGTCAGATTTCTCAATAACAATTTTAAAAACCAGGAGACTTTAGAACCATGTGTTTAAGGCCCTGACAGACAGCAGCTGCAACCCAAAATGTTATCCCAGTATAACTGTCATAATTAAAGGGGAAAGAAAGTTTCATGATTACAAACAGACTAAAGAAAAGCAGATCTCAAATTCACAGATATCTACCTGCCTCTGCCTCCAGGGTGCTGGGATTCAAGGTGTGCACCACCACTGCCAGACAGAAAAGGCACTTTAAGCAAATGCAACTAGGAAGAGAGTAGTTTTGCTGTTCTAACATCTGGCAGGATAGAGTTCAAACCAATATTAGACAAAGGAGACCATCATAGTTACTAAAAACACTTGCCACACAAGCCAAATGATCTAATTTTTAGAACGTCACAGGGCATATCTGTGACCCCCCAAAATAAGATAAATTGGAATTCAATAATATTAGTCATTTGACATCAACCTCTATCCTCAGCTTGTGCATGGGTGCCCACTACACTACACTACACTACACTACACTACACTACACTGTATGACACTATAAGCTTGGTAATTTCTTGTGATAAAGGGGACTAGAACCAATTGCAAACTATCTAGCTTTTTAACGGTGACTTTTTTGAACATGTAATTTGGTATATTTTTAAACCTACCCTGTCTAGTGCCATTAGGTCAGAAAATAGTTTTACCTAGATCTTCTGGTCTTTTGTGCCTTCTGTGGGGTGATGAAGGATTTGTATAGTCTCTCAGAATTTCATTCTGATCTTGCTAAAATAGGCTTTCTCTTCCTTCAGAGAGCCGCTTCCTTGATTTACATTGTGTTATTGTAAGATTCATTGTGATCCCCGTCAGTACAAGTGACAGTCTTGGAAAACTCACTTGGGCTTTGTGAGGTTACTGCTAGTTTGAAGAACTGAGGAGAGATATAATCAGGCAAGTAATGACTTTTTGTAAAGATATTTCATACTCTTAACTTCTCTCTAGTATTAGACTCTCAGAATGTTTGGCTTGTATCCAGAGAAGCAGCAAGTTCCCATATGTTTTGTGTGACATTTGACACCAAATAGTGAAGTCAATGCCAAAACTGACGTTTATTTCCATGTGATGTTTAAATATGTGCATTTCCTTCATGGATCAATCATTCTTCTGCACCCTTAATAAAAGCAATTTCCCTAGGAGCTGGAAGACATACATCTTCTGAGTCACACGAAAACCTAAAAATGGCAAAATTTACTGAACAATATATTTCAACTACATTTTCCACTGGGACAAAGTTATAGGTAATTGTACAATTCTAGTTTCTCCAGGCACTAGGTTTGTAAGAACATTTCTGGAGCAACCAGAAACAAAAATCATATTTCTGCTGCCTTTCAAGGAAAAGCAACCTCCTCTCTTCTTACTACTGTAAAAAAAAAAAGAAAAAGACTTCATCTTAAGGGAGAGATTTAAAATGTTACAGGAGGCTTTTGAAATAGTGGAGACTGTGTGATGGTTGTGTTAACCATCAAATCTTTAAACACAGGTCTTCAGTGGCGAAGGCAGTATATAAACGGAAGATAGAGAATTAATTCATCGTACAGTGAAGCAGAAAACTCACATCTGTTCTTTCTACAACCCAGTACACCCCATTTATTAATGCTGTTCTCTGCACTGTCAGGTCTAAGCAATTAACTTGCGCAGACTGGCTTCTCTGGGGCTAGACAGACAGTGTATTCCTGTTTATCAGCAGGAATATACCTTTTTAAGCACTTTTCCATAGGAAAAAAATAAAACAAAACATACATGTAGTGTTTCCAGTGCTCAGATTGGGGCTGAGGATACCATTCACATCCAGCCATAGGCTAATCTTCATGTCTGAGTAATATTCACCAATTTTAATGATAGAAATTTACACTTTCATTTAGCCAATCACAAGTAGATTATTTTGAGTGAAATATTATGCAACTATATTATCTTTTTGGTGAATGACTCATTTCTAAATGTAATGGTAACCCACATATCTGGGTATATGGGAGGAGGAAATAGATCAATTGTTCAGGTAAATAGTAACAGAAAGTATACATCTCCATGGGTACTATTGTTCTGCACTACAGTGATATTATAAAGTGCTATATTTTTGTTAAAACATGCTCCATAATTTCTTTTAATTTCTTAACCAACACTTCATTTGGATATGTAAAAGCCTTCGGCCTACATCTTTCTTGAGTCTTTCCCTGACTTTGTCTACCTGCTCATTACAGTCTCCCATCTTCCTCTGAGCTCCCAGGTTCTGAGAGTGGCCCAGTCATTCACTCTGGTTACCTAGTTTCAGAAGAACATACTGGGCCTTCTTTCTCTAGAATCCAGTCTATTGACAGAATATGTATCTTTTTCAGTCGATTGCTACCATTTATTATTTACTTTGTCCCCATCCTGATTTCTCCAACTTGAACATATGCCATCTCTTTATTGCTAGTATATTTTGTTTCCTTCCTTTTTATTCGTTTTGTATACTTTTACTGAATTTCTTCTTTGACAAGCTCGTACTTATCTAAGGTGTATTCTATTATTGTACAGCCCAATCTTCATCCCAGCCTACATTTCACCATATAAGTCCATTTCCAATATTCTCTCTCTCTCTCTCTCTCTCTCTCTCTCTCTCTCTCTCTCTCTCTCTCTCTCTCTCCCAGGATCCTTTTTTAACAAGAGTTTAACATCCCTTACTTGAAACTAGAGGTATCCTCAGTGAATACTAAACTGAAGAAAAAATATTCTTCCTTTATAGACTATTAGTCACTTCATTGCCCTGATAAAGTACAAGGAGAAAAATAAATTTAAGGAAGAAATTTATTTTGGCCTATAGAACTAGAGAGAATTGGACATGGTAGGAAGGTATGGCAAGGTATGGCATGCCAATGAAATCAGGAAGCTAGCTGATCACTTTTTAAACCTACACACAGGAATCAGAGTGAGAGTGGAAGAAGTATGATAACTTATAAACCCTCACAGTCTGCCCTGTGACATACTTCCCCAAGCATAATCTTAGTACAAGGATCCAATGACCTCCCCACAAACACCATCACTAACAGGGACCAACTATTTCAAACATAAGCCTATGGGGGGCCATTTCTTATTCAAAGCACCACATGCTGCCTCTGAGCCCCAATAGACTCAATATCATGCTATAATATAAAATGTATTTAGCTCAGTTTCCAAAATTGAAAGGCTAAAATCTCTTCTGAAGCTCAAGAGAATCTCTAGCCCATGTAAAGGGAACTTACGTGTGTGATGCCACAGAAAACACATGGTCATATCAAAGGGAGAAGTGGAAACACAGCAGGAAAGATTGAACTAAGTTAAGACCAAAACTCAGTAGGTAAAACATCATATCCTGTGACTTCAGGATCTGGAGTTTAGTTTCAAAGGGAAACTTTGCCTCTTTTAACACGTGTTTCTAACATTGACAAGCCACACTCCCTGTATGCAGCTTTCATTGAATGACATCTCATGGATTCTTAATCTTCAACATTTTATAGTCTCTGCCATAAGCCAGATTTCACCTTCAGAGCATCAGATAATGGTTTCTCAAGGTTTCTTCCTAGGGATGTCAAACCAGCCTAGTCTTGTTCTCTGAAACTACAGAGAAAAATGTCGATGAGCTTCTCAATTTTGTAGCTTTAATATATCTAAAGTCAGTAGCAAGTGGGTGACCTTGCCACATTTCAGTGCCATCTTGGGATACACCCTTTATTCACTGGACATAGTTGCAGTGCATTTCATAGTATCAGACAATTGTTTTCTAGGAGCAAGTAATCCCTTATACGTTCTTTTTCAAGAGGCTTATCTAGCTACAGTATTGTCAAGATTTTTCCTATTCTTCTAGAGAAGGGCAGGAGGCTTCTATTTAACAACACTAATTTCTTTAACAATTATTGCTTCATGATCAATATATGACCTGACTGCAAGCTTGAGCTGTGCAATCCTTGGTTTCCTTTCCAAACTCCACATTTTGACTTATTTCTAACTCACCTGTCGGTCTTATTTATTATATAACTGCATAAGAGTAATCAGCAATAACCATACCATAGCCTCAATGCTGTACCATCTTGGAATTTTCTCCTTCAAATAAATTGGTCTATTTTTGGTCTGCTTCAGGCAATAAAAATTCAAACTATACAGTGAAGGACATTTGGCATCTGTGATAATGGAATCCTTCCTTTCTGAAACCTTATAAGCTATACCTCTAATGCCCTCTTTAACATCAGCACTATACTCTGCCAGATTCTTACTAGAATGACATATGGATCTCTGCTTAGAGCATTCTACTGCTTTTCTAGTCCAAAGATCCAAACATTTTCCATGTTCAGGTTCTTAATAGCAACAAGCCTTCCTCTTCTGGTACTTTTATGTTGCTGTGATAAAGTACAATGACTAAGAGAACTTAAAGAAGACAACACTTTGGCTTACTGTTCTGGAGGGATTATACCCTGCCTAGTTTCTTTCTCGACTTGACACAATCTAAAATTTTCTGAGTTGAGAGAACCACATTTGAAGAAATGTCTCTTTAAGACTGGCCTAGAGACAAACCTATGGGGTCATTTTCTTTTTTTTTTTTTTTGGTTCTTTTTTTTTGGAGCTGAGGACCGAACCCAGGGCCTTGCGCTTCCTAGGCAAGCGCTCTACCACTGAGCTAAATCCCCAACCCAGGTCATTTTCTTAATTAGTGGTTAGTGTGTGAGGAACCACTGTAGGTGGTAGGAACCTTGGCCAGTAGGTCATCCTCTGGTATAAGAAAAGACTGAGTAAACCACGGGGAACCAGCCTTTGTATCCATTCCTGCTTTCATATTGATGCCTTGTTTAAGTTCCTGTCCTGACTCCTGGAAGTGGACCTATAAACTTAAACAAGCCCATTCCTCCCCAAGCTATTTTTTGATCCTAATGTTGTTTTTACAGCCATAGCAACCATAAATAATACAAAGACATATTTGATCATTGTAGAGAAGGTATCGAATGGCAGTGGGAATGGAAAGCTAGCTGGAATTGATTGTTCGTTTTATCCATACAACAACAGCACATAGATAAGAGAAGAAAGGGATGCAAGACTATCAACCTTAAATGTCTTCCCTCAGTGCTGTACTTCCTCTGGCAAAGCTTCATCTCCTAAGGATTCTATAACATCACCCAAAGAGGAACCACCATTTGTGGACCAATATGCACCCATAGTGGGACATTTCTCAATTAACCCATCATGTCAAGAAGTCATTCTTTATGGAGATTTAAAGCTTCACAAGACTCCCACTACTCCATTATTGACTTTTGGTGGGTCCAGGTTTGTAGAGGTTCATTGTAAGCAGCTACAGCTGCAGGGGAATTAGGACTCAATTGGCTGTTTCTTGCTCAGGATGCATAGCCTTTCCCTAGCTTCAACTTT
Organism: Rattus norvegicus; assembly: GCF_021556685.1. Lineage (NCBI taxonomy): Eukaryota > Metazoa > Chordata > Mammalia > Rodentia > Muridae > Rattus > Rattus norvegicus. Next base: position 59,568,296 of record NC_141540.1, on the reverse strand, counting down.
TTTCATTTTTTTCTTTACTGTTTGTGTTCATGCCCACAGAGTCTGTTTTCTTTTCTGCCTTGCAGCTAGAAAAGATGTTTTCAATGGCTACATCAATGGATATCATGCTCCCTACTCTAAGTCTCTAAAAGTTCAGCCCCAGAAAGTATTCTGACCTTCCCGTAACTCCAGATATTTGGTGCTCTTCTCTCATGAATGGCTCTTACCTTCCCTGCATAAAGACATGGTTTTCCTCTGAGGTTCAAACTCAGGTCTTTTGCACCAGCATTTTCTGTGAAATTTATTGAGCAACTGTAGGGCTTACTTGCTTTTGTGTATTTTGTTAAAATAGTATCTCTTTAGTGAGTCATTTCCTGGTCATCCTTCAAAAGTTTTTCTCAGATTGAGACGATGGATCAGTGCTTACCACACAGGCATGTAAACCTGAATTCACCTCTCTATCATCCTTTTAAAAAGTAGGCATAGTATAATTCCAGCATTTGGTGTGGGTGTGGGTGTGGGTGTAGGTGTGGGCATGGGTGGAGATAATCCAATCTAGAGGGAGGGTTGGCCACATAGTGTAGCAGAAATGGTGAGCTCAAGGATTAGTAGGGAACCTCTCTTAAGAAATAAGGTTGTAGAAATGAACCCACACACCTATGGGCACTTGATTTTTGGAAAAGGAGCCAAAACCATCAAATGGAAAAAAGACAGCATTTTCAGCAAATGGTGCTGGTTCAACTGGAGGTCAACATATAGAAGAATGCAGATTGATCCATGCTTATCACCCTGTACAAAGCTTAAGTCCAAGTGGATCAAGGACCTCCACATCAAACCAGAGACACTCAAACTAATAGAAGAAAAACTAGGGAAGCATCTGGAACACATGGGCACTGGAAAAAATTTCCTGAACAAAACACCAATGGCTTATGCTCTAAGATCAAGAATCGACAAATGGGATCTCATAAAACTGCAAAGCTTCTGTAAGGCAAAGGACACTGTGGTTAGGACAAAATGGCAACCAACAGATTGGGAAAAGATCTTTACCAATCCTACAACAGATAGAGGCCTTATATCCAAAATATACAAAGAACTCAAGAAGTTAGACCGCAGGGAGACAAATAACCCTACTAAAAAATGGGGTTCAGAGCTAAACAAAGAATTCACAGCTGAGGAATGCCGAATGGCTGAGAAACACCTAAAGAAATGTTCAACATCTTAAGTCATAAGGGAAATGCAAATCAAAACAACCCTGAGATTTCACCTCACACCAGTGAGAATGGCTAAGATCAAAAACTCAGGTGACAGCAGATGCTGGCGAGGATGTGGAGAAAGAGGAACACTCCTCCATTGTTGGTGGGGTTGCAGACTGGTACAACCATTCTGGAAATCAGTCTGGAGGTTCCTCAGAAAATTGGACATTGAACTGCCTGAGGATCCAGCTATACCTCTCTTGGGCATATACCCAAAAGATGCCCCAACATATAAAAAAGACACGTGCTCCACTATGTTCGTCGCAGCCTTATTTATAATAGCCAGAAGCTGGAAAGAACCCAGATGCCCTTCAACAGAGGAATGGATACAGAAAATGTGGTACATCTACACAATGGAATATTACTCAGCTATCAAAAACAATGACTTTATGAAATTCATAGGCAGATGTTTGCAACTGGAAAATATCATCCTGAGTGAGGTAACCCAATCACAGAAAAACATACATGGTATGCACTCATTGATAAGTGGCTATTAGCCCAAATGCTTGAATTACCCTAGATGCCTAGAACAAATGAAACTCAAGATGGATGATCAAAATGTGAATGCTTCACTCCTTTAAATGGGGAATAAGAATACCCTTGGCAGGGAATAGAGAGGCAAAGATTAAAACAGACACAGAAGGAACACCCATTCAGAGCCTGCCCCACATGTGGCCCATACATATACAGCCATCCAATTAGAGAAGATGGATGAAGCAAAGAAGTGCAGGCCGACACGAGCCGGATGTAGATCGCTCCTGAATACACAGCCAGAATACAGCAAATACAGAGGTGAATGCCAGCAGCAAACCACTGAACTGAGAATAGGACCCCCGTTGAAGGAATCAGAGAAAGAACTGGAAGAGCTTGAAGGGGCTCGAGACCCCATATGTACAACAATGCCAAGCAACCAGAGCTTCCAGGGACTAAGCCACTACCTAAAGACTATACTTGGACTGACCCTGGACTCTGACCTCATAGGTAGCAATGAATATCCTAGTAAGATCACCAGTGGAAGGGGAATCCCTTGGTCCTGCTAAGACTGAACCCCCAGTGAACTAGATTATTGGTGGGAGGGCGGCAATGGGGGGAGGATGGGGACGGGAACACCCATAAAGAAGGGGAGGGGAAGGGATTAGTGGGATGTTTGCCCGGAAACTGGAAAAGGGAATAACATTCGAAATGTATATAAGAAATACTCAAGTTAATAAAAAAAAAAAAGAAAGAAGGTTGTGAAATTCAGAAAGATATACCACTGTTAGTTCTGGTTTTCACTCAAAAGGGTAAGCACACCTGCCCCAACTACATGCTTCATGAGTAAACACACAAGGAAAACCATATTTGGGTCATTTAAATATTTTAGTCTGATGGTTGAGTTTCAAATGTATTTGCATTAGAGTATAAAAGTAAATTATTTTATTGTGTTGCTTTCTATTCTAAATTCCAGAAATACATTAGATGTAATAAAAGCACAGTTAAGCATCTTTGGATGAAAAACCGTATAATAAACTTTATTATACTTTATCTCTGTACAAATTTTATTCAGGGTAGGCTCTCTAATCAACCTATTCTTGTCATATGGCATCATTAGCTGTCTAATTCCATTGATATTCAACTACTAGAACTATAACCAATTAACAAAATAGACATATAAAATATTCGAAACTAAAAAGAGAGAAAATAATCATAAAAGAAAGTAACAACATATTTTTTTTTACCTGAAGACATTTAAGATCCACTGTTCTAAGTGTCCTATTCGGTAACTCGACGTATTAGAGCCCTGTGAATCTCGCTGTGTAGACATAGCCTGAAACTGATATCTACCAAGAGTTATGAAGCCTTATTGCTATGACAGATAGAGAGCCAAACTCCTGGGAATATAACTCTCCAGGTTTCCACTGAGGTTTTTCAAACAATAAGTAAAGTACTCTATGTATGGCAGAGAGACGTCTTTATATGATGAAAAATAAGAGAGGTATTTTTTTAAGAAGAGTTTGTGAATTTTATAGTGTGTTTATTCGCCCTTCTCTTTCTGGGTATATTCTAGGTACTCAGACTTGAGAACACAATTTATATATTTTTTCTAAGCAATCAGTTTCTAGTCATGCTCTCCAAAGCTAGACCCGGGTTATGCATGGCATAGTCAGTTTGTATAGACAAATGTCCAAATAAAACACAACCCAAGCCAGGGAGCAATCTCCAGAATTGCCTTGGTGATCGATTCTGCTCCTTGCTTCTTCCTCTGTCATTCATAATTTAGTAAGATTTAATTTGTAAAATGAATTCGGTCCCAAATAGCAAACTGGATTTCTTCCTGGATGGTTTGACAAAATATTCAACTCTATACTTATTTTTAAGAATTCTTTTTAAGGAAAATAACTCTCTTACTCCTATTTCTGTATCTTTATTTTTATAATTCTTATATTTAAACATTGGCTGAATATTTCAGAAGATTAATGCCAAAATGATAGCACCCTCACAACTCATGGGCAAAAAAAAAAAAAAAAAAAAAAAAAAATTCAGATGCTTGTGGCCTCCAGATGCATTCCATCCTGTGTGGGAAGACTGTCACCTGACCTCAAGGTTCCCAGAAGTCTCAAGTTATTCAGTGGGAACTCAAGTCCAAAGTCATTTCCATTTTACCTCCTCACAGAGGCTCAGCGCTATTATCTAAGCTGGGTGCCATGAGATCCTGAAAGTAATTCATTCTCTAGCACCATTCCTCTCTATCTTTAAACTTGTGAAACTAGAAAGTTAGATATCCGTTTCAAAAGGAGGAAGGCAGGAAAGACATTCAGTTCAACTATTCAACTGCAAGCCAATTAAAAAAAAAGTAAGAGGGAGAAAGGGTTGGGGGGACGGGAGAGGGAGAGGGAGGTGGAGAGGGAGAGGGAGAGGGAAAGGGAGAAGCACAGACAGAGATCCATTCAAAAATGAAAAAAATAAAAAGAGAAAATATAAAGAACACAATAACATAAAAATAAGCAGTGTTTAGTGACAAGTAATTCTGACATCTCAGCAGAAAGAACCAAATCTTGAAAGCATCAAAGCTGGTCAGAACTCCCGTAGGTTTGCACCTCTAGTCTCTGAGGTCACTACTTACCCATTGGAGTCATGTTTTCTTCTGTTTTGAAGACTAGCAAATATTCTCAGCTGATTGATTTTAAAAGTCTGTTTCCTGTCTATGAAATTGAGTCTATCAGCCTTCCTTCACCCTTTGTGTATCTTTCTGGCCAATGTGTTTATGATTTTTCTGGCATAGTATTCATAGAAAATTATTGGCTCTCAAGTGTGTGTCAGAGAAATACTTCATGTTGGACTAAATGGTCTTACATATATCAACTTGTTAACTGTTGTTATTATTATAGCTTCCTTTCAGGATTTTAAAGAGGATCAACAGGTCTAGCGGAATGCCTAATTTATTCATGGATAACTTCTGTGTGATTGGTTACCAATGCATTTAGTTATTTTCAAGACTATCAAAAGGACAACCGGCCACACTCATTGTTCTTTCAAAACTACACTTTTCTAGCATGTACATTTTTAATTTTGAAACTATTTTTCAATATGTATACAATGGGACTCTAATTCTCTTTACTCTTCAATAGTTTTTTTCCTTTGATCTATCTTTTACCCCAATAATTTACAAGAACAAGCACCGAAACAAAAAAGCAACAACAGTAAGAACAAAAATAACAAAAAAAAAAAAACAAAAAATGTAAGCTTATGGATTATACTTTGGTGGTTTTAATGAGAAAGGTCCCCCATGACACATACATTTAAATGTTTGGTCCCCGGTTTGTAGAACTGTTTGGGAAGGCTTAGGATATATAGACTTGGTAGAGAATTTAAGGTTTCAAAAGCCCAAACCATTCTCAGTTACTTCTCTCTCTTCCTTGTGCTTGTGGATCATATGTAAGCTCTCAGCTACTACTCTAACATCATGCCTGCCTGCTCATTCCCATGCTTTATGTAATGATAACCATCTATTAACCCTTTGGAACTGTGATCCCTTACATTAAATGCTCTGTTTTACACGTGGTCTTTGCAATGACATTTCTTTAGGGCATTTCAACAGGGAAGCAAAAAGGCCAGGCACCTTCAACATCTCACCTGACAATCTCTCAGGTACAGGTCTGTTATCACATGATTTATGAATGTGTTATTTTCCCTTCATTAATTTATTCCTTTTGGTAACTTATCCCTCACTCTTTTCTTAAAAGTGTACCAGCAAGGCCTCTATAATGTTTGTTTCGGTTATCTCTTTATGACACTTAATTTCGTTCACCACCAGTATATTAAACATCTCTATGTTTCTCAAAGAAGCATTGGCAGATGTCTCGCAGGAGAGAACATGGCCAACCACTGAATGTGAAGGTAAATGAAGAATCCACAAGCCTAGGTGATAAGTCAATTCTCTGGGGGAAGACATATAATCCCAGCTACTCAGGAAGCTGAAGAAATATCACAGTATCAAAACCTGCCTGGGCTACAAAGCAAGTTGAAGGACTCAGTGGGTAACAATGGGAGTCCATCTCTTAAAACAAACAAACAAACAAACAAACAAACAAAACCAACAAGGGCTTACAAGATGACCCCTCTGGTAAGCATGTGTGGCTCAGCCTAGAGAGGTGAGTTCACTCCTGAGGCCTATTTGGTCAAATGAGAGCAGCAACTGCTGCAAGTTGTTCTGTGACCTCCATAGAAAGATACATACATACGTATATACATACATACATACATACATACATACATACATACATACACACACATACACACGTACTTCAGTCAATCAAGCAGTCAACTAGCCAATCAAAAGTAAACAGGAATCAAGGTGGGATTCAGGATGCAAACTGGTTAACACTGGGAGTATATTCCTCTCTAAAGTCTCCAGAAGGGATAAAGATTCTCCAACACTTTGATCGCATATCAGTGGGACTGACTTCAATTATGTCAACTCTGCACATGTAAGATGATGGTTTCTGATTGTCACAGGACACCAAGATGATGGTCATTTGCCATTGTCACAGTAGCAAACCAGCATAAAGCTCGTTTTCCTTTTGTGTTATGCTTTAACATTTTTTTTTCTGACTGGTAGACAATGAAAGAGAAATTCTAGAAATTGATAACTAGCATTTACTATTCTTATATTATGTAAATTGGAGATAAAAAGGAGAAAAGAGAATAGTGACTTAGTGAAACAATTACATGGTATCAGAGAAGAGCCTACCTTCATGATAGCAAGAAACATACATAATATTTAACTTAGCTATGATTCCATGGATTTATGTAAACCAGATCACCAATACACTTACTATATCACCTGATTTTGAGTATTAATAAAATATTTACATAATGTATTTAGCATTTATTAGATGCACAATAGGCACACAAAGTTCAGGCAAGTTACTTTTTTAGTAATTAATTACTGCTTGAAATTACAATCTTGCTTCACATGAAGGATATAGCTAGACAGTATATAGTGCTGTAAGCAACAATAGCTGAGTGGAAAAAAAGACCAAATGCAAATACATAGACCAGGTAACTAATTAACTATATTGGAGGTATATAAAATATTACCTGACCCATTTTAGTTGTTGAGGCTAGTAAATATGATATATCTCAACATCCAAAAGTGGGAGAAAGTATGGAACTTAGAAATGAAAAATGTATTTAAAATGTCGTAAGTATTCATGCTAGTCCTGTGAAGTGGTATTAATAGATTCTTTTCTAACATCCATGAGCATGCTAGCCCATAGGTACTAGGTACGTTTTCAACACTAGGCAGTTTTACCTCCTTTTGAGTGAGATACGAGTCTAATAAGATATTTCTTGGTACCATTGACATGTTAGTCACACTTGTACTTTTACTTTTGTTCATGGTACTTATTGTCCTGGTTCTTTGGTGGTACAACTAAGTAGGACTGTTTAATTGCTTTCCACCCTTGTCAGCTTGCATAATACTTTGCAGCACCATAGAGGGCATAAGAGGCTTTTAAGTTGGAGTTATCCTTAATTGTTAGAGTCTTGTACCCTATGTGTAGAGTGTCTTTAGCAATAGAGACCTAACCGTAATGCTTGAGAGGAAACTAAAGGATACATACATAATCTATATTGTTGGAAGAGTCAGTTGTAATTATCTGACCAACCATTTAAAGGTAGCTTTCTCATGCTTGGTAATGGGGTTTTATATCCACATATAAGTGAGGCTATCATTCCTCATCAAAGAAGCTTCTCTTTAGAGTGAATGAAGATCATTACAGAAAAATACAACCAAATAGAATGTAAAGATCAAAGGAATTTGGGACTGTCAGCTGCTGACACATCTACATCACAGATTTAAATGACTATGCACAACTTTGAAGCACATTCCAGACCTACTATTTCTTCATGTTGGTTACACACATAAATCAAAGATGTTTCATTACCAAGTAAACATATTCACCTGTTATGATTGATGTGTGTTAGTCATGGATAGATATATGAATTTGATACATTCTCTTTTGTGATTAATAAAGAATGAGAGTAAAGATTTATAAAATAGCAAGTACTTTACATTTCTTGATCCTAGGTATCACTACGTCATTCTGTTATATATTCCCCAACAAGTGTCCTTGGTTTTCCATGGTTACATGTGAATACGCCACTTTTTCTTTGGAAGCATTCCTTTTCAATGATTAATTACTTGTTCCCAAACTTTTTCAGAAATGTGCTTGAGTTTTTGAGATCATTGACCATAATAAAAGTATTTCACCCTGTGTGAAGAACTACAGTCATTAAAATCTATACATCCAATTAAAACAAACTGGTTTTTAATGATGAATGAGTTATCAATTTTGCAGCATTGTATTTTTAAATGAGTTTTAGATGAGCAGAACCCAGAATCACATATTTGGAAAGAGAATGTCTCAAAACCTGCTTTTGGTTGTTTTCAAGTCTGATGAAGAACCCTTCAGTTCATTTAATCCTCTCATCTGAAGCCACTTAGCACCAAATAAGAAAAATCAGAGGTAAGAGCTTATTCCAAATACAGGATGAATCATTAGCCTTTTTCATTTTAAATCAAACATGCCAAGAATATATCAAGAAAAAAGATTTACTTTTGAAATGAGATAAAGAATGGAGTTGCTTCTATGTATGAAGATCAGAGGCTGAAAACAGAAGAAGTAAACAACAAGCAGGAATTATGTCTTTAATAAAACATTTTTATAATTGTTTTGATTATGGATGCTTTGTCTGCTTGCATATATATATTTACCACATGTGTGTTTTGCCTACAGAGACCAGAAGAGAGCCAGATCCCTTGGAACTGAGCAATTGGTAAGCTGTAAGCTGTCATGGGGTTAAGTATTCACACATTTGAAATCCCAACACTGGGTAGATATACAGAAGGACCCCCTGCCTTTCCAAATGACAGACCTAGATTAATTCATAAACCTCAGATCAATGGCATACATTCTCAAGGAACAAAGGGATTAGCTCCCAATGAACAAGACCTGGAGTTTTCCTTTACATGTACACAAATGCACATAGACATACATTAATCCACAAAAAGGAAGTAAGTTTTCAATTGATATACTTAACTACCTTTCTTATTTTTACTGTTTGTAAGTCTTTTACTTCATATATTTGTCTAAAGTCTGAAAAAGACTTTTAAATCTATTATTTTTAGCTCTTTTCTTTTGGTCCTGGAAGGTGTCATCATTCTCTTGCTCTCTTTGTGGATGTCCAGTTCCTAAAGTCTCACAGGCCAGCTCATTCTCACAGAAGGCTTGAGTTGATCTCTGCTACATAGCCAACAGAACCAGAAGACTTTTTAACTCTCATTTTTGGTGAAGCTAACCTGTCCTGATACTATCACCTACTGTTCACTTTCATTTTATCAGCATGTTCATGTAGAAAAAGAAATTTCTTTGGAAAGTATTATAAAGGCAGAATAAAATCACATACCTTTTTCAGACACCTTGTAACCTAAGGGAAATACTGTAGAACTATTATTGCAGTAAAAAATGGTGTACATTCTGGCCCAGTGTGTTTCTAAATAAGTGTCTTCATGATCCGTGTTCCTCCCCAAAGAGCAAACAATGAAACAGCAGTCTCCTGTCTTTACAACAGCTCTCCAAGTTTATAAATGTTCCCCTAGGAGGAAGCAATCTTGGGTTATACTTGTGATTTAGTAAGAATTTTTTCCTGTTCAGAGACAGAGTTTGATAAATTATCAATTAAGGGTAAGTTCACATTGAACTTGATAGAAAGTTGACATGGGGAGAAGTACAAATGTAAATATGGGGAGGCATGTTTTGAAGTCCAGTAGATCTCAGTTAAAATCTTTGTTCCATACTGTCTGTGTTATGGTGATCATGTAACTGAACCCCCAAGATATTTCATGTTAACATGTCTCTAATGAGATTTTCTAGCCTGAGACAGAGTTTGTGAAATTCATAATTCTGGAAAGGAAAGCTCTTTCATTTATATACAAGTATAGGCCCTCCTTTTGGAGGATCTTCAACTTTTTTGTGCAGATTTTTTTCTATGTCTTCAGCCTGCTTTCTCCCTATCTCTCCAAATTTCCCAAGGAAACTGTTTAAATATTTTCTTCATTTTCCTAAATCTATTTTTTCCTGGATAACTTTTTATTTTATTACTTTTAGATTTTTACAATCCAGTCATTAACCCCCTTCTGGTCTGCCCTCCCACAGTTCCTCATCCTATTCTTCCTCCCCTGCTAATCAAGATGATCTCTGGAGAGAAAAGAGCTTGTCAGGCATTTGACTCTCAGCTACCTATCTTGACATATAAAGCATAACTGTGGTGTTTTAAAACTGTTTTTCCTACTTATGAACGAAATCTAAGAACACATCAAAGACATCATTCACCATGATCAAATAGGTTTCATCCCAGGGATGCACGAGTAGTTCAATATACAAAAATCAATCAAAGTAATCCACCATATAAAGAAACTGAAAGAAAAAACACCAAATGATCATCTTACTAGAAGCTGAAAACACATTTGACAAAATCCAATACCCCTTCATGATAACAGTCTTGAAGACAGCAGGGATACAAGGGGCATACTTAAACAAAATAAAGTCAATATACAACAAAACAATAGCCAAAATAAAATTAAATATAGAGAAACTGGAGGCATTTCCACCAAAATCAGGAAGAAGATAAGGCTGTCCACTATCCCAATATCTCTTCATTACAGTTCTTGAAGTTCTAGCTAGAGCAATCAGACAACTAAAGGAGATCAAGGGGATATAAATTGGAAAAGAAGAAATCAAAGTATCACTATTTGCAGATATATGATAGTATACATACATGACCCCAAAATTTCTACCAGATAATTCCTACTGCTAATAAACACTATCAGCAAAATAGCCAGATACAAAATTAACTCAAAGAAATCAGTAATCCTTCTCTACACAAGTAACAAACAGGCTGAAAAGAAGTTATGGAAACAACACCTTCCACACTAGCTACAAATAACATAAATACCTTGATGTAACTCTAACCAAGAAAGTGAAAGACCTGTATGATAAGAACTTCTAGTCTCTGAAAAAAGAAATTGAGGAAGATATCAGAAGATGGAAAGATCTCCTTTGCTCATGGATCAGTAGTATTAACATAGTGAAAATGTCTGTCTTACTAAAAACAATTTACAGATTCAATGCAATCCTCATCAAAATTTCAACACAATTGGTCACAGTTATTGAAAGGACATTTTTCAACTTCATATGGAAAAACAAAAAACCCAGGATAGTTAAAATGATCCTGAAGAATAAAAGAATTTCTGGAAATATCACTATCTCTGACTTCAAGTTGTACATAGGGCAATGGTAATAAAAATTGCATGGTATTTGTATAGCACAGTAGAGGTGGATCGATCAAATCTAATCGAAGACCCAGAAATAAACCCACAAACCTATGGACACTTTATTTTTGATAAAGAAGTCAAAAGCATACAATGGAAAAATATAAAGAATTTTCAACAAATAGTGCTGCTCTAACTGGTTGTCTACAAGTATAAGAATATAAATAGTCCCATATTTATTACCTTGCACAAAACTAAAGTCCAAATGGATCAAAGACCTTAACATAAAACTAGACAAAAACAGAACAGAAAATGGGGAACAGCCTTGAACTCATCAATACAGGAGACAACTTTCTGAATAGAATACCAATGGCTCCGGCACCAAGGTAAAGGATTAATTAATGGTACATCATGGAAAAGAAAAGCTTCTGTAAGTCAAAAGATACCATCATCAGGACATAACAACAGGCTACAGATTGGGAAGAGATCTTCACTAATCTGACATCTGACAAAGGGCTAATATCCAAAGTACATAAAGAACTCAAATAGTTAAACATTAACAATCCAAATAACCCAATTATAAAATGAATACAGAGCTCAACAGAGTCTTCTCAACAAAAAAATCTCAAATGACCAAGAAGCACATAAAGAAATATTCAACATCCTAAATCATCAGGGAAATGAAAATGACTCTGAGATTCTACCTTATACCCATCAGAATGACTAAGAAAAAACAAAACAAAACAAAAAACTCAAAGGATGGTACATGCTGGCGAGTTTGTGGAACAAGGAGAAGACTCCTTTACTGCTGGTGGAGTGCAAACTTGTACAACCACTCTGAAAATCAACTTGGTGGTTTCTCAGAAGATTAGCACTAGTTCTGCCTCAAGACTCAGCTATAGCACTTCTGGGTATATACTCAAAAGATGCTTCACCATCCCATCAGGACACTTGCTCAATTATATTCATAGCAGCTTTATTCATAGTAGGCAGAAACCGGAAACAACCTAGATGTCTAGCAACGGAAGAACGGATCCAGAAAATATGGTTTATCTACACAATGGAATACTAAATTGCCATTAAAAAACAGGAACATCATGAGTTTCACAGGCAAATGGAAGGAATTAGAGTAAGGTAACCCAAATTCAAAAAAGATATGAATGGTATGTACTCTCTTCCAAATGGATATTAGCCAGAATGTATAGGATAACTATGCTGCAATCAACAGATCCAAAGAAGTCAAATAACATGGAGAGCACAAAGGAGGATGTTTCACTCTTTCTCAGAAGGGGAAAACAAATAAATATTGGAGGTTGATGGAAGGAGGGAACTTGGTGGAAGAGGCGCTGGGTTGGGGAGCAGGGCAGGGGGATCATATGTAGGGAGAGCAGGAAAGGAGGGAAATCACAAGGATGTACCAGAGACCTGGGATGGGGAGTGGCCCGAGAAGGTCTAAAAGGTGACTCCTAGCTATGGGGCATAGGGATCCTAGAGTGGCCACTTCCTGTAGCCAGACAGGACTCCTCCAGTAGAAGGATAAGGACACCAAATGACCCACAAAGTCTTAGGTCCAAAATGTGCCCTGACAACAAGATGTGCAGAAACAAAGATAAAGCAAAGTCTGAGCGAATGGTCAACCAATGACTACCCCAAGAACCAATCCCAGACACTATTGAGACTCTGTTATGCTTAGAAACAGAAACCTAGCATTACTTTCCTGAGAGGCTTCACCCAACAGCCAATGAAAAGAGATGAAGACTCACATCCAAACAGTAGATGGAGCTCAGGGACTCTTACAGAAGAAGTGAGAGAAAAATTGAGGGAGCTGAAGAGGATAGGGACACACAACTGGAAGACCAGCAGATTCAACTAACCTACACCTTTGAGGGCTCCCAAATACTGAACCATCAAACCAAAGATTGAGCAGAGGCTGGACCTAGGTCCCCCACATATATGTAGTAGATGAACAGCATGGTTTCCTTGAGGGTCCCCCAAACAACTGGTGCAGGTGTTGTCCCTGAGCCTGTTGCTACCTACCTGCCTGTGCATCGTGAATCCTTTAGTGGACAATTTGTCTGGCTTTAGTGGAAGAGGATGTGCTTAGTCTGGCAGCAACTTATGCAGGATGTGGTGCGGGTGTGTGGGGAGGGGGTATGAGGTGTTGGGGGGTTAACACCCAGAGAGCCGTTTCTCTTTCTAAGTGGAATGGAGGTAGGACTCACATGAGGATGTACTGGGAGCAGAAGAGCTGATACTGGGTTGTAAAGTGAATAAATAAATTTAATAAAAATATATTAAAGTCAAAGCATAAAAATGTTTTTCTTCTGTTTCCAAAAGAGTACATCTTATCTCAAACCTACTCTTTACCTATTTATTTAATTTCTTTCTTTCAACATAAAAAGATCTGCAACCATTACATCCAAAAAAGCAAAAAAAAAAAGCCATATAAAAGCAAGCAAAAATTTCTTAAACTTTTCCTTCTTTCTCTGATGAAGCCTACAACTTTCATTTCTGTTAAAAGGAGTGTCATAAAATAATTCCTTGTTTAAAGTATCTATCTTAAAGTTCAATTCTTCCATTGTACTTTGCCTTCCAAATTTTTATCTTCTTGGAAGCATTATTACCAAAGTTAAGAAATACTTAGTACTGTCAAAATTCTCATTTTCAAAAATCATCTTTGTTGAATGAATCTCAAATCCTATATTACTGAATGCCTTTCAGATCTACTGTCGATGCTATGATTCAGTTATTTTATCCAAGTCCTATCCTCTGTCAAACCAAATTTTCTAATTAATAATGTATATGCAATCTTGAACTTAGAAAGAATGAAGAGAAAAATTATATTTGGCTCAGAATCTATGACGCTCTAGTTTGGTTGGTTCTTTTGTCTTCTGCCATAGGGTCTTTAAAAGGCAATAAATAAGTGAAGGAAACACCTCTAATAGTTGCCACTTGTCAATGGCTCCATGAACTCTCCTCTCCTAATAGCACTTGCCTCGTTGCCAGCCTTTTAGTGTATAGTCCTCTGGAGGACACGCAAGTTCTAAACTACATTTCCCCTTCTCACATTTTTTGCCTGCTCCTCTCTACCTATAAATTCCACTTTTTCATATGATTTAATCAAGCCACCTTGAAAATAATGTTTATTGCTATTCTGTCTATTCTACCATCATTAAAAATGAACAGCTCAACTTTTCTTTGCCCCCTTCCAGTGTGATTCTGTAGCCATTCACATGCAGAGTTAATTAAACACTTATTTCTTCTGTCCAGAAATTCAGTATAGTCTTATGCTGTGGTTAGTCATGGAAAGGGTGGATTTTCAGACCTATGTTTAGGTTCCAGAAGCCTTTCAAGCTAAGGTTCTTAATCCTGAATCATTGTACATATGTATGTATAAACCTAGTTCAATCTGCAGGAGGATTGGCTAACACAAAGATTAAAATTCAGTAACCCATGCAAAAGTTCTCCAGAGCCAGGCAGCTGACAAAGCAGGCCTATGCTATTGTGTAGAATAATGGGGGCTATTGTTCCATAGAAATAGTTTCATTTGCTGGAAAACACACTTTCAAGCTACACTAGTGTTTTCTTGTTTTTCTCTGTTTTTTTTCTCATTTCAGTTGTTCTTTGACCTGTTAGAAAATTAAAGTGTACATACATGTCTATCCAGGTAGACTCCTTAAAGGCCATGTGTCATATTGACGTTCATGCCAAAAATCTTTGCATGCTCAATTTCTATATTTACTTTTGTTTTGTTTAATAGTAAGAATGATTTTTATAGTACCCTATTTCTTAATTTTTTTTGTTACTTCAAAACATGAATTTGTGGATCATTTATCATCTGCTTATATTCATGTTATTTTATTACAATATTACATGATGTCAGCATACTAAACAAATGCTAACATCCTAGTGCAGCATGAAGACAATCTGTAACAATGTGTGCTGCCTCTTTGATTATCATCACTCTCTTTCTGTTCTAAAATCAGTCATTGGCTTTTTCTCCTAAAAACTTTGTGTTCAAATTTAAAGTATCTTCAATGTCTTGACTTATCTTTCTTATTTGACTACCTAACATATCATTTCTGCTTATTTTCCTTCAGTAATGCCATGGTCATCATTTTTTTTTTACTTTTGCTTTTTTCTTTCCCATTAATTCATCTAGTTTCCTAAAATCACAACCAATATTATTCTTTTTTTTTTCAGATTTTGCCTGCTTAAGGAAAGAACAACCACAAATGGATATTTTGCTAATGTTTTAAAAATGTGTCTTCAATGAAAATATTTATCTTACACGATCCACAAGATCTGAGTTTCAACTTTTAGTGATGTTAGTCCTCTTGTGAATTTTCAAGAATCGTATTATCTAAGAACTAGTCTACAGCTACATAACTCAGAATTTATTGGCTCAACCATTTCGTGACTCTGCATTAAGGCTCACATTCAATCAGTAAAAGAAATGACATGACATCTCCAGGTTTGCTTATGCAGTCAGGATCATAAGAATTAAAGAGCCATATAGCATAATGATGTACAAAAGGAAGTGGGAGGACTACGTGTGGCTACAATGGTTCCTGTTATCATTTTCTCTCAATCCTTTTGTATATTTCAAATATTGAAGGTGGCACTGGACACTGTGCAGCTTGCACTTAGTTGTCCAACACACAGAAACACGTTGAAAACTCATGTTTTTGTTTTAATAGTATCCAGATAAATGGAGATGTACAATCAGCTACTCCCCATGCAATGCAATACTGGGATATTAAGCACTCAAGCGGATGACTTGTATTCTGCATAATTTGTACAGTCCTGTGTAAGGATACTCAGAAGAACAAACGTTCAATAGACTACTTTAGTATTATTGTAACTTAAGATGTCTTGTGAATAATTGTTGGTGTAGCATCTTTTCAACAGAAGGAATTATATCTATGAGATTTGCATCCTATTGGTTGAAGAAGAGATAACTCTACTCTCAATTACCAGGGCAGTATGGGGATTCCAGATGAAAAATTGTTGTCAGTCACCCTAATTCCTTTTAGCCGATGGGAATATCAACAAAGATCTTGCTGGTTTGTGTTTTATTTTGCTCTGGAGAATAGAATAAGGTTGCTACTCCAGAGCAGATTCAGGAGAGAGTGGTTCTTACAAATACACAGCAGTTGATGAAGGAAATTATTATAAATGAAGTTACTTATTCAAAGAATGCCATAGAGTAGTACAGTATTTTTGAGTGAAACTACATGTGTTTCACTGGCAGCTAAGTATGAAAAGAAAACCTTGCACTAAGTGGAATTTATTAATAATTCTGAGGCAAAAGATAGTGAATTAAAATTAAGTTTATATATATAAGCATCAATATCAATAACTTTATTGTCATGAAAATAAATCAAATTCCAATTAGAGAGAGAATGATGAGAAATAAAGAGTTCATTATTTTTTTTTCTTCACAGTTAGAAAAATCACGGGGATCAGTATTGATTTGTGGACAAAAAGAGTTTTATTATCTTTCAAACATCATGCATTAACTCAAACTGTACTAAAATTACTCTGAAAGAAAGGAACTGGGATACAGTGGTATTACTTTCAATTGAACAGTGAATCTAATGTCATCATATTAATTTACATCTAAGTACAGAAAATAAGATTAAGTGGTCTGTGATTTCAATGATAGTTAGACTTCCTACCATTGGAGTTTTCAAGTGAAAATGTGGAGTAAGTGGCAGTACAACTTTGAAAGAATGTAGAAAATGTGTACAAACTATTGGAATATTTAAGATAGGATATCAATTTTTCAGTTCTTGCTTCTCTTACCTCTGATTTCTTTTCAATCTTCATTCTCCTTCCTTTACATCTTTTTACTCTGGTAAGGAAATAATTTTTAACTAGCAAGAATCTTTTATTTTCCTTTTTATACATTTAGACAACATTTATGTTTTTTAGTTTTATGCAAAGAATGGGTTTCACTGATATTTTAAGAAAAAAAATCTTAACGATTTTTTTTGCTCCTGTCTTTCCTCTCTCCTCCCCAAATGGAATTTTATGCAACAGTAAAGAAAAAAATACAGCAGAGAATGTATGGATCTGGGAAGAATTATAAGAAGTGAAGTGACCCAAATTCAGACAAAATTTTCATATTTTATCTTGTACATATCCACAAAGTTTCATGTGTATGTGGGGGGTGTATGTGTGTATTTACATATAAATGAGTGTGAGAGTCTGAATAGGTTGTGAGCCTAACTTGAAGACCTGAGATGGAAGCAATAGTTATTGAATAAGATGTGTGGAGGGAAAGGGAGGAATATTGCCTGAAAATGGGAGAATCCAAGGGATGGAATCAAGAGTCTTTTAATGGGAAAATTTCTCCATACTCACATACAAGTTGGTGAATAAGAAGGGTTTGAGGCATATATATATATATATATATATATATATATATATATATATATATATTATTCTTTTTTAATTTTTTATTAATTTTTGACTAATAATTCCATTCGTTTATATCTCAAATGATATTGCACTTCCTGGCTTCTCCTCCACAAGCCCCCCATCCCACAACCTCCCTCTCTTTGCCTCTATGAGGTTTCTCCCCCACCTACCCACCTTACCCTGCCCCACCCCTCCAGCATCCCACTATGCTGGGGCATCAAACCTCCACAGGACCAAGGGCCTCCCCTCCCATTGATGTCAGATAAGGCCATTCCCTGCTACCTATGTATTTGGAGCCATGGATCCCTCCCTGTACACTCCTTGGTTGGCAGTCTAGTCCCTGGGAGCACTGGGCCATCTAGTCAGCTGATGTTGTTCTTCCTATGGGGTAGCAATCCCCCTCAGCTCTAGTCCTTCCATCTACTTCCCCACCAGGGTGCCTGAGCTCAGTCTGATGGTTGGCTCCAAGCACTCGTATCTGTATTGGTCAGTTGGTAAACCTCTGAAGGAGCAGTCATCCCAGGTTCCTGTCAGAAAGTGCCTCTTGGCAAGGGCAACAGTGTCAGGTTTAGTGCCTGCAGACAGCATGGATCCCCAGGTGGGGCCGACTTTGGATGGCCCTTATTGCTGTTAAAATGTGAAGCCTTAAGAAACCTCCAGAATTATACTGCAATGCAGCAATTACTGTGCTTTTCAGATAGATCCGCACTGCTTCTTTTATTTATTATAAAATATTTTATTTTTAATAAAATATTTATATTTAAATATTTTTATGTCTTAATGTCTCTTATTGCTCTATACAAGAGCAATCATTGGAATTCAGGTAATTTATGGTCATTATAATGACAAAAATTAACGCATTGCAAGATCTCTTTTAAAACCTTAATACTACTTCAAAACTAGACAAAAGATGAATGTGGCAATTGGGAAGAATTGTAGTGAATTAACAGGAAGATTTAGACCAGTCAAGTGATCTTTCTAAACCTAAAGCAGCATTTATTAGTTTGAAGTATAGTCTGTGTTGAGTTGTGACCTGGATTCAAAAGAATATTTTGACTTACAGGGGTATAGTATTTTGCTAGAGATAAGGAATACAATTGATAAAGAATAAGGCAGTGATCACAACAGGGAGGTACCATAATTCAAAAGCAGAACACCACAAATTAATCAATTTTGATGTAATGGCTTCATTATAGTGGCCTTTCTGGCCTAAATCTATCAAAATATTATATTTGGTGATTATTTTGCCCAGAAATTTTATAACATATACATATATGATATGCTATTTGGAGTATATGCACATATATAGATAAATAAATACACATATATACACAGACATAGATTTTAAATATTTCTTGCACATATTCTTTAAAGTATAGAACATTCTTTGTAGTGTGTGTGTGTGTGTGTCTGTGTGTGTATGCATGCATGTGCATGTATCTGTACATGTGTGTGTGTATGTGTGTGTACCTGTACATGTGGTTATATTTGCATATATATCTATATTCATGTGGATATCAACAGCGATAGCAAGTGTCTTTGTCAGTAATTCTCTATTGGAAAAGGGGTTCTAGTAATAGCAGTTCATAGGCAGTATTCAAATGCTGTTCTTGGATGAAATAGTTTCTCTTCTAGTTTTCAGTAAGTTGAGAAGGAATTAATTCATCATGTACTTTCTTTTCTGTGCTAGTAGACCTGATACTTTGACAGTAAGTCCCTTGTTAAGACAATGAACACAATTTACAAGGTAGTTGATCATATATGCATAAATTCATGTTACAATGGATTTATTATTTTGACTTCAAACAGAATTTATTGTAACTTTGGTGAGCTAATGAAATACTCTCATTGTTCTGAAATGAGTTCACATATAAAATCCAGGTTATCTGCAGGCCATTTAAATTCTTAAGAGTGAGTAGGTGCCAATACTGATGTTAAAGCAGGACACAAGAAATTAATGACATTGTTAAAATGCACCAGTGATTAAAGAAAGCAACTCTGTGGAAGTATTTATAGGCTCTGCTGATGAGTGTACTTTATATATTCCTGTTTAACGTCTGTGAAATTAACAAATTCTAAATTTGTCTTATAAAATTCATTGTTTCCAATATCTGTGATCAACAAGACATTCTTTTGTGTCAATCAAAATTGTTTCATTTTCTGTCCCTCAATTATTTTTCAAGTGTATTCTCATTTGAGAAAGGAAAATTGTTCTCATTTTAGTAAGCTATTTTATAAACAAACCCATGTCTGCATCCTTCAGAATAACTGGCTTTCTCAACACACCTAAGAGCTGATTTACACACTTTAATAATTTACAGAGAAGGCAGCTTGGGGAGCAAAGAAATTAAGAATAATGTTATGAATTGACTAACAGTTGAGTAAAAAATAATGCTTGCCTTAAATTTGTATACTACCGCAATCAGAAAGTACTTGAATACCTGAAGAGTTTTTAACCTATACTGTGATACAAGATAAAAATATTCGTTCAGGTTTGCATATCAAAATTATTTAAGATAGAAAAATGTTCTCAGTTGTCTTCAAATCAGAAGAAAAGGTGATAATTTTTCTACTGAATAATTGTCAGTTGCATGAAATTGAGAAATATGAGTTTTTATAGATGTCCATGGCAACTTAATACTCCTACAATCACAGGGCTGGGAATACTGATCAATAGCACACAGTGGCTTTAATCAGCATGCAGATTAATGAACAGGTCCATATCCATGAGGGAACACCAGAACAAAGACCAGTTGAGCATTTTAATTGCTGAGTTGCTGCTCAGTCTCTCTTCCCCATCAGTCTCCATCCATTACAAGCATTGATGCATAGCAAGGCATTAAATGGAAAACAATAACATAACTATTCATAAGTGTGAGGATGCAAACGAACTCTCAGCTCTGGGAGACTCATGACTGTGATTTTGTTGTGGTGCAGACTGCCTAAAAGATCTGACACATAAATTGTCACTGTTGCCTGGACTTGACCTGCCTGTATTTAATAAATCAGGTATCATGGAGCGAATAACACTGGGAAAGTTTACCTGAACAATCTTCTGTCCAACAGTTTCATACTAGGTTTGACTCATCCCTTTGACAGAAAATTACAGCCAAAGAAATTAGAAACCAGAACTATTTATTAGGTTACCTAAAATAATAACATCTGGTAAGGGCACAGTTTACTCACAGTACGATTTGCCTTTCCTTACTGGAATACTGACAATTCAGTTATCACCTCACATTTTTTTATTCCCGTATCCTAGAAGATGATTTCTCTGAGGTCTGTAAGTATGTCTTTTGATGTAGACCACAACCACATCAGTAGCTAGAAACATGTCTTTTATGTTAATTCAAGATTGTATTAGATAGTTGATATAGTATCATCTAATCCTTATACGTTACAGGTTAAGAAGGTCAAGCTTGGGGGGCTGGGGATTTAGCTCAGTGGTAGAGCGCTTACCTAGGAAGCGCAAGGCCCTGGGTTCGGTCCCCAGCTCCGAAAAAAAAAAAAAAAAAAGAAGGTCAAGCTTGGTGACTGTCTCAAGTCTGTTTTCTCATAAGGAGTGAACCTAATTTAAGACGCAGGATGCTATGATTTCAAATTGGGGCCACATCCTCTTTATTGGCTAGATACTAACTGTAAAGTCTGGTATTGTTTCTTCCATCTGGTTCTCTCACTAATTGAAAGCCCTTCACTATTGTACTAACTGTGCAAATAGTGTATCAAGCTCCCATTTCCTAGCCTATCTTGGTGAAAGTCATCTCTTTAACACTGCATCTAAACTTGCATCCCATTCTTGCCCCTCTGCTGGATGGAATTTTCGACAATTGCATGACCTCAATCTAAATGGCATCTACTTGGAAATTGGAGCATGCCAAAATGTCAGGTTTCTGGCAAGGTTATATCTGATTTGTACAAATGTTTACTTTTATAAGATTCCCATTATAAATCTTGCACAAGTATGGTATGTTGCCCCTCTAGAGAATAATACATTTCTTAGGCCTCCATTTGCTACATTAGATAATTGTTCAAGGTTTCAGGAAGGATTCATCTGATTGTTTTACTTTTCTCTATTACTGTGTGATTAAACCCAGGACCCAGTACACAGTAGACAAGGGCTTTATCAGTAAGCTACATTCTCAGTCCCATTTGAATATACTATGATGTTCTGATATATTCTACAAGTCATCTCTGAACACATCCCTTCATGACTTGATGAGAATGAATGTTTTTGCAACTTACCTCAATGGAAAGAGCTTCTAATTGCCTCGGTACATTCTCAGAGTTAAAATATTGTTTACAGAAATTCCTACACTAGCAATTGTATAAATAAGATATATATGGGGGTACAGATCAATGGGTAAAATGTTCTTCATGTCCACATGATGAGTGTGTACACAAATACACACAAACACATAGAACATAAATTGATTTTTTAAAAAAATCAGGGTATTTTTAGAAGTATGATGCTGATGTTTAAGTGATCTTGGCAATGATATTAGTAGACAGGAACTCCAGCTCAGGTCCTCTTAAACATTTTCTTGGGGATAGTAGGCGATCACTTTAACACTTAAAGTGATATCACTTAAAACTTAAAGTTTAATTTTTCCTGGAGTCATTCACCTTCTCAGTAAATTGCTTCTTTCCTTTAAGATCATGTGATTGGATGATGTTTCCTTGTCAATTTAGATGAATATTGGAGCATAGAAGAACTATTGTTTTTATAAGTTTTTGGTGCTCTAAGCCACTCTTTTTTGATATATTTGAAAACATATTTTCTGTTACTTTTATATAACTAGATATGGGCACATAAAGAGTAATTTCAATCATGAAAGAAACCTGCCTTTCGGTAAATCCTTCCTTTAAGCTGGATGTCTGGCTTCTTCAAATCGATCAAAGTATTAACATACTATGTTGCCTTCAATTGATGAGACCTGGAACTGTGACCATCAACTCAAGAATTACAACTTAGGGAATTCTACTTTTAGACTACTGTCCCACTTGGATGTTTATTTATTTTTTTACTATCATATTTAACCTGAGTTTCTATCCTTGGCTGATTTGTAATATACCTTTCAATTATGAGACAGCTGTGAATGTAATTAATGTGCTGTTGACTCCCATCCTTTTACAGACCATTAATGAGGAGGTTAAAGCAGTATAGACTGGTTTTATCCTGTGTCTCTGGAGGACCTGTGGAGTAGCTTCTCCATGGCATATTTACTATTTTCATTACTTTGAGTTTGTGTTGCATGGCAATGAATGTGTTTAAGAGGGACAGTATCTGCGATACTAAGTAAATATTTCAATCTTACAAAAAAATCCAGTGGTTTTCAGGCCTTTTTTTTTGTTCCAGAGATTGATCACTCCTCTGGTAGGAATTTCAATTTGTGGTTCAGTGGCAGACATATTCTAGAATATGTCATTGACTTGGCTTGTGATGTGGGTAGACACAGTAACCAGTGATATTATATCAAATCATCCATAAAAACCCAACTGCATAAAAGGTAAAATGGACTGAGACAGTCATAGTGGACTGTGGGAGGACTCAAGAGACAGATCACAAGCATATCTAATAAGCAATGAACCGTTTAAGTTTATGCTATTATCAATCTGTTCTGTTGGCCGTACAACTTCTCTGTAAAATCAAGGGCTTATACTTTAGTACTTAAATGTTTGTGTAATCATACATATTACCAAATATATAAGTATTCACTCAAATTGTCAATGGGGGGGTTAGAAATCTTAGCAACAATATTCTTAAAGGAACAAACTAAAATACTGATTAAAATTATTGGATTCCCCATTGTTCCAGGTTTTTGTGGGCTCCAGGCAGAGAAGAGGGAAGGAAAAGGGGAAGTAGGGCAGGTGTGGGAGGAGTCAGGGGAGATGTATAGAGAGGGTCAGGAAATTGAACAGAGGTGTGTAGCAAGGGGGGATTTGGAATCGGGAGTAGCCACCAGAAAGTCCTAGATGCCAGAAAAGCAAGAGGTTCCCAGGACCCAACTGGAATGATCTTAACTGAAATATCCAACAAAGGGGAGAGAGAACTTGTAGAGACCATATCCAAAGATTATGCATAGCCCCCAGTTGAGAATAGGGTCACCCACTCATCTCCAAAATTTTGACCCAGAATTGCTCCTGTCTAAAGAAAATACAGGGAAAGGAGTGGAGCAGAGACTGAAGGAAAAGCCATTCACAGACTGCCCTACCTGGGGATCTATCCCATATGCAGCTATCAAACGCAGAGATTATTCCTCATGCTAAGACATACTTGCTGACTGGAGCATGATATAGCTGTCTCCAGAGAGACTGTGCCAGAGCCTTATCAATACAGATGTGGATGCTTGTAGTCAACCATCAGACTAAGTGCAGGGACCCCAAAGGAGGAGTTAGGGGAAGGACTGGAGGAGCTAAAGGGGTTTGCAACCCCATAGGAAGAACAACAATATCAATCTACCAGACCCTCTCCCCCCAGAGTTCCCAGGGCCTAAACCACCAACCAAAGAATACACATGGAGGGACCCATGGCTCCATCTGCATATGTAGCAGAGGATGACCTTATCTGGAATCCATGAGAGAAGAGGTCCTTGGTCCTGTGAAGCAGATTGCTAAGGTGATGAGGCAGGAGTGGGTGAGTGGGTGAGCACCCTCATAGAAGTGGGGGGAGGAAGAGATAGGATAGGGGTTTTGCAGAGGGAAAACCAGGAAGAGGAATAACATTTGAAAGGTAAATAGATATAATAACCAATAAAATTTTTTAAAAAATTCGACAGCTTCATAAATTATTCCTTTTTGTAAACAATGGACAGTTTTAACTGGAGAATAACACCTGCAAAACCCTCAACTTAGAGCATAATTATATCCTTTTCTATTTGAATTGCTGGACTACTAGTTAAATATACTCTAAGTTTCAACAAATGAGAGGTAGAGCCCAACAAATATTATAGAGTTGCAAAAACACTAATGGTCACTCAAACTCCATGTAGAACAGTCTTCCAATGTGTATTTGGCTTTTTCAGCTAATGAGAGGTTAAGGGTGTAGCCTTGAGCAGACAAGAGAATGAAGAGAAGACTAGCCTAGAAAGCTTCTGTCTCAAGAGCATTTTAATGCTACAGTGATCCCTAGATGGAAGGATTTCAAGAGAATACATATGACCATTATATTCCTGTCTTTTCAATTTACTTTTCCTTCCTTTGGTTTCTAATAACTGCAGAGCTGATTCGAGTAAAAGACAGGAATTTCTTCTTATTCTAAAAAGTAGCTTAAAGGGGTTTATGAATCTGGGGTAGTCTATAGTAAATTATTAAAATTAGGTAGCTTGAAACAGTAGGAATGTACACTGTCTCATTTTGGGGGGCACAAACCTTGTACTGTTAAGGGTACAATCCCTCCAGAGGCTAACAAGAAGAATCTTTTTTGGCTTGATGTCAGATGTTCGTTAGATTGTTGTTGACAAGCTGCAACCCATCCTACTTCTTAATAAGACCTGTTCTCTCCTCTGGACATCTCTTCTTAAGATATTTCACAATGGATTAAATCCACCTTATTATCCAAGGTAACATCCTCCCCAAAGCCTCAATTGAATTATAGTCTCAAAGAATTCCTCCTCTTTCCAGAGAAGGCCACATCCACAAATGCCTGGACACACTTTTGTATCTTTTGAGGAATTTATGGTACTATGATAGAAAATACAAAAGTAAATGGGTTGAAATAAGGCTATTTTTTAAATTGACGATAGATAAATAAAAATTGCCAGTATATCACTGTACCATATCATGTAAAGAACACCTTTCAAAAGTCAGTATGAAGTGACCAGTTTAAAGCAGAAAAATTGCTTCCTAAATAATGTAGTCATTTTGGGCTGCTCTGAGAGAATACCAAGGACAAGCCAACAAGCTTCCAGTTCTCAATGCTCAAGACACACACTAAAGTTATGAAACCTGAGTGGCAGAATTTGTTGTGCAAATTGTAGAGAAACAGAATTTCCCCTTGCTTTGATCTCATTAAATTTTCCTGAGACATACCAAGAACATGTTTATCTCTTTCCTTTCTGTTAAGGTGCTAATTCCAGTCATAACCTCACAGTGTAATTCCATTCCCCCACTCTCCAACTCCAAATACTATTTATTATGTCAGGATTAAGGCATCATTTGGGATGAAAGTCAACTTTTCAAAAAGTAAATTTAAATATCACTATCACTAATTGCCTCCAAAGTCCTTAAAAATCCAAATCTCTGCACGACTTGTTAATGCCCTGCATAAAAATTGAGTTCATGTGTTGTATATTTATCTTCTTCGAAATTGATACATTCCATTCTGTAGTAAGGCTTGTAAAACTTTGGAAGTAAGCAAAACACTGAAGGCCTTACAAGAAAAGAAAATTTACAAGGCTTATGAAGCTCCTGAAATTTACAAAATTCACAAGGCCCCCTCCACAGTTATATGACCAGAAATCATTCCTGTGGGAGAAGAGACAAATCAGTTTTCTCTCAACAAGTTTTGTACAGAGCTCTAGGTATTCAGTTTTTCTGAGTGATCACCCTTGATGTTATAGATTCTTCAGAGAACTAGCTATGTTTGAGTCACCAATATTCCTGTAAACAACTACAATAAACTCACAAATTAACTAAGCTACCCTTGTGTTATTGTTTCTTTTTTCTCTCATCAATATCTTAACCTGGGATGAATTGTTTTTAATCTCTTTTCAGCAAAACTTAAAAAACCCCATAATACCAAGTTTTCTCTGTAGTTTAATCTTTCTTGAATGGAAAATGATATGAGCCAAGGTGACAACACTGTAACACTGTAGCCCAAACCCAAGTGTGAGAATTTAGGGTAGACCGTCCTTCACAACTGCACTCACATGACAATATACATGTAAAATATTCATGCTCATTCTACCCATCACTCAAGTAAGACTTTGGCAAGATATTGAAAGCATTTTTATAAGCCTTTGACATTATTTCAGGCAGGGAGTAGGTATCTTTAGCCCTAATATGAGTTGTACTAAGTGACAAGGGAAGTATGATAAAATGTCAAACAATTAATAGAAAATGTACCTATAATATCAAATCATACCATTGTGTACAACTTAATTTTAAAGGCAAGATGGTATCCTTATTTCATGTTTCAAAATGATATTGTACTACAATCATTGCCTTTTCCTGACACCTCGTTTAGGACAAATTCTTCTATCTCAATTCCCTTATTTATGAATGGGTTGTTTGTGAGGAACATCACAGAAATTTAACATTCTGTATCTAATCTAAATTAATTAACCTTTTATTATTTGTACCTTACACCTTAATAGAATTAGAGATGCTGTAGTCTGTACATGTCTATGAGTAAGTTGGTGATAAAGCAAAACCTAAACTTCAAGTATGACAATTTCTAGTTTTAGCTTTAAATGTATAAAATTTTATTCTTTAATTGTTTCATACATGAATGCAATATGTGGTTAGCAATTAATAGAGAAACTCACAACTAGTAAAATTGAAGAAATAAGTATTTTCAAAGGGCTCAGCCCTACTTAGTATGCCTATATCATACACTCTACCCCTCAAGGGTCTTGGAGTATCACAGTAAAGGAGGTGGGAAGATTTGAAAAGCCAGAGGTCTGAAAAGGCTGCTGCAAAATAATATCCTCTAGACATGACAGGGATGGTGAACTCACAGCAGCCATGGTTACCAGTATAAGACTTGTTTAGCTTTCTGTTAGGAAGTAAGAAGAAGAAAGCTGTAGAGGAATTTTAATCCTGCCATGGCTGTTCTGATCACATCCAAAGACCTTCTAGGTCTGTTTGATCCAACAGAAATGCAGATATGCCATAAACATTTAATCCATCTGCCTAGAATATGGACATGTCCTTAGTACTCACCTTTCATTCCAAACAATGCCATTTGAGAAATTAAGATATGAACCCCAAGCCTCAAGTGGCAGACAAAGTGACAAATCAGAGAAAGCTTTGACAGAAAGATTTGATAGAAAATGCCCAACACTCATGAGAGCAGACAGGAAAGGGAGACTATTTGAGAGCAGTGCTGAGTCACTTGAGTTCAGTGCAGTGAAGTTGAAGCTGTTCAGTCCCTGCAATTAATATGGTGCAGTTGAGGTCAGTTGAGTTTGTACCTGGGTTCCATTCAGTTTGTGTATTTTGTGCAGTGCAGGTCAACAGAGGCAGTTGAAGCCAGAGCATTAGAATGAACTAGAAGATTAGAACAAATTGCCAGATATAGTTTCAGGTCAAGCAGAGCAATTCAGTGAGAAGATGAAAGAAGTCAGTTTGTAACAGTCAGCTTAGAGAGGAGTTTGGGCCCGAACAGCTGAGTTGAACTAGCTAGTCAGAGTTCAATGTAAACCAGAAAGGGTGAGTTTATTCAGCAGTAAGATACTGAAATGACAATTATATAAGGAAAATAAAAGTTACTTTTATAGACACAAAACACAGTATTTCCTCCTTCAAGGAAGATATAATTTTGATTTTTCAGATCTCATAAAGAGATTTGGAGGATCAAAAATTTTACAGTAGGGTGAATCAAAAATTAGTCTGACTTGGAGAAAGTTGAGTTGTCAGTTTTGCTATATGGTAATGATGGGATGACCATATCATGCTCGATGAGATTTCTCTGTCCATATGATAAATTCTAAGGCTCTTTCAATTGGCCAAGGAATTCTGGTAGTTTTGTGATATCTTTGGAGATGTTCTTGTTGTACTATATTTTCCTTCTATAACCAGCTTTTTCTCTTTGCTCTCTATTTCTTTCTTGTAGTTTGATGGCTATGACACCCTAATATTTGTTAGCCTATGAAAAACTGAATTTTATTTCTAGGAGGCTCTTTTCACCAGAATAATGTTTTTCTCAAAGAGCATTTCATCATCCCACACAGGTCTTCCATGTACAACTCTCTCATATGCTGCACCATTGTTATCAATTTACTTATGTTTGTCTTCAAAGTACTTACACTAACTGGACTATGCTAGTCTGTGCCCATGTGTCTGTCCTTTCCACCTTTCTCTGAATTGTGTAAGAACGGAATATTTATTTGCTGTGACATCACTAAAGACACATAGATATGAATACTTTCAGTGCTGAATATATTCCAGGTTCCAAACAACTGGTGAAAGAATAAATGAAATAAACTTAATAGCTTTAGTATTTGAAAACCTATGCAATTTATTGCTAATGTCTTGGGTGGGTTTTATTTACCCCTGAAATGGAAACTTCTGGTTTCTTTGGAAAGTAAGTTATGCCAAATGATGTTTTTCTGTGGCATACAGGTGAAAGAATGTTTTGCTAAATCAAACAAGTGAAAGGCTGCTTGCCTGAAACAGACGCAGGTGAAAGAATGTTTTGAAATAGCAGACACGTGAAAGCATGCATGATGAAGGAATATAAATATGACCCCACAGACAGTAGGAGATGAGCACTGAGCATTGGTTTGATTTGCTCTGCCT
The DNA here is from genome assembly GCF_021556685.1 of Rattus norvegicus. Taxonomy (NCBI): domain Eukaryota; kingdom Metazoa; phylum Chordata; class Mammalia; order Rodentia; family Muridae; genus Rattus; species Rattus norvegicus. Next base: position 59,539,364 of record NC_141540.1, on the reverse strand, counting down.
CACTATTCTTCTCTAAAGACATGCATGAATTGGTTCCCTTTACATAGCACTGTTGAGCTCAGCTTGTAATGCTGCCATTGCAAGAAACTTACCCAAGAACTGCTTGTGAGATTGTGCAGCAGCTTGTGACCTCTGCGACCTCGCCTTAGGCTGGTAGTTTCTTCAAATTTGAACTACAGCAGCCTGGTGTCTGCTTGCTGCAAGGACTTGACTGTAGCTTCTGGTTCATACCTGGTGTCTGTCTAACCTAGAGGACTGGTCTGCAGCTGCTGAATTGTATCTGGTATTTGCTGTTGGACTGAACTGATACCAAAGAAGATCAAGCTCACCCTCGAAGAACTATTGGTGAACAGGTCCACTTCCCCCATATCCTAATAACTTTTTCGCTACCTCTGCTGGATGGTAGACTAGAGAGGTTGAACCTTCATTAAAATTAGGTTGCACAAAATTTATGCCTACATACTCCTTACTTTTACTTTCTTGCCAAAGGTTGGTTATTATATATGTGGAAAACTTTTCTCTTCTCTGTTCTATTTGATTTTTATAACGTTAAGATATGAACCCCAAGTAGAAAGGCAGCAGAATAGCATGACTTACAAAAATAAAGTCAACCACCACTGTCCCAATCCTGCTATATTTCATTTGTGCATGTATTTTTGATTCTCCGAGAAAACAGCATACTAGCTTGTTAAAAATAAATATGAAATCTTTTGAGTAAAAAAGCAGTTAAAAATCAGGTTGTGAATGTGGTGGTGTACACCGTGTTTGTCTGCTCTATGTAAATAGGATTTAGTGCAATTAGGTTTTCAAACAGTGGAGTCTCCCTAAGGTATCTAAATATAAACTGCACCATTTCCTGAATGCTTAATTCCTAAGAATAACTCAATAATACCCACAGTATTTGCACTCTCTAATCTTCTGTGTGCTAGATATTTTGCCATCAATGATACAGCAAGAGAAAATACTTTACTCTGAGACATGTTTCCACATTTACAAAATGTATTGCCTGCAATTCCATTTTCCTTCTTTTGCTCAGGGCTGATGAATTTTCAGAATAAAGATATTTGTTTTAAGGGGAAAATTCAGAATATACCAGTAGGGCAGGGATAGCATCTTGCTTTTTCATAATTTATCTGGAGGACTTACATAAAGGAGGCTTTAATGCATATGTAATAAATAAATGAGTATGCATATACCATCAAAGAGAATAAAATTTCAATTTAAAGTTAAAAACAACCATTTTTAACGTTTTGTAGTTCTTATCTCCCTTTTTCTTTTAATCATATATTATTACTTTTTCTTATTCTAAGATTTTATTGTTCTCTCTGTTTCAAATTTGTGAAGCAAGAAGGTTATACTTCAATCAAATGCTCCCTTTTCTGCCTCTATTCATATTTTTATGTGGTTATAATTAAGTTTTCTGTACCCTCTAATCCTTTAATAGTATCAAGTTTCAATTAGGTCACCGGATATATTTATGTCTTCAAATAGGTATGCCTGTTGGTTTTGTTGTATAGAAATGCTTTATTTTTCATTTATGTTATTTGAATGATTATAAATAGATGGCTTAATAGATGTATTAGCTCCTCAGTTGTTGCCTTCAGGCATTCAATGTGAAGCTTTTTTACCTCTTGCCTGTGGGATGAAAAAGCCCCATTTCCTGCTTAATTTTACTATAACTTCCACATAATCTTCAGAGGGAGTACCTTTGGCTCTGAAACTTGTATCACGAATGATTAGCATACCATTGTGTCAGATATTTTAGAAAATGACAATGATCTCTGATTTCAAGTGTTTCCCCAGGCGTGTAAAAAGCAATTAAAAACCTCATAGTTGAATGATCTAACATAGCTTGCATTTCACTGTGAAAGCTGTATTCTCAGGAAATATAGAAATTTCAGCCTAATGTGTATTTGTAAATGCTGGCAACATAAATCGTAAAAACAAGCTCATAAGGCATTCCTGATAGAACATCCTTTAAAAATCTATGTTCACTAGGGTTGGCAAGATGATTTAGCAGATAAAGCCATAGAATAGGCTTCCTTTGAGCCCACACAGTGCAGAAGGAAACTGACTTCCACAAGTTGGCCTCTGACATCTATAAATTCTGTAGAATATATTCACACATACCATATCACACCCACACATTCACAAAGTAAATTAGTTTAAAAAGATTTATGGTCATAACATGTGTGTTTGTTTTAAAGACCTCCTATAACTGCCTGTCTAGTGCTCTATTAGGAACAGTAACTGTGGTTTGTTGAGGTTTTGTCTTTTACTATGCCTTATAATCCTAAATACTGGCCCCCAAGGCCTGGTTGTCCCGGGGACAAGAGAAGCCACACATATAGAAAGTGTTGCTATGTGACCTTACTCCTTAATTTAAAATTACTGGTTGAATACATAAGGTAGGAATCCCAAGAATATGACTGTGAAGGCTGGCCAGTTGAAGTGAAGGGGTGCCCAGATGGAATATGGCAGTTATAACGGGGTTATTGGCAGGAAATAGACATAAGAGCTTGAGGTAGATATCTGCCCAGCTCTAGTGCTAATTAAGGCATCTACTTTATCTATCTATCTATCTATCTATCTATCTATCTATCTATCTATCTATCTATCTATCTATCTACCTATCTACCTATCTACCTATCTACCTATCTACCTATCATCTACCTATCTACCTATCTAATGTTTTGTGTCTTTTATCTGGGAACTGAATAATCAAAGGCAGGGTAGAAACCCCAGCTGAGGTTAAATATTTACAACAACAGTTGTTGATGAATCATGTGGTCCTTTTCTATTATGAGTGATATTACCAAAGTAGACAACTGGTATGAGACTATGGAGTTCTCTAAGTATTTGAGCCCTCTGGTATTTGTGGTTCCTATCATGATGTTCAGAGACAAAGACTGCAGAAGAATATAGAAGGCAGAGAACATGTTTGGTTATACTCCTTTGCTCATACTTGCTTTTATTTATTATCATAACAAATCATTCAAAAACATGATGGCAAACTAAAATATTACAGAGTATATCCTATTGCCTTGAAGAATGAAAATCCAAGTAATGTCTAACTCGGGAGTCCTCCAAGGCCTTTCCATGCTGAAGTCAGGATACTGATTCCAATTGTCATCACATGGTTTGATGGTCAGAACTGTTTATAATGTCACTTGCATGGTTTCTGTAGATCCTAAATAATCTCTTGCTATTAAGCCAAGATTTCAGTTTCTTGTCATATACGTCTTTCCACGGGGGCACATGCTTCCTGTAGACCCTTTCTCAAGGGATTTAAGATACAGGATGTGGATAAAACAAGGAAAAACTCAGTCTTCCTTCAACCTTATAACTTTTGTTAGATTACTGTTGCTCTATTTTTATCCTTATAGCTATTAAAGTCAACCCCAGCTTATGAGTAAGGGGCTTTCCAGAACCCATGACTGCAAGGAGGACACCAAAAAATGGTATTTTAGTGGATGCTACTATAGCTTATCTTTTAGTTATCAACAATTCATGAGTTTACAATATTCAAAAGATACACAGGCTCTCCTGACATGCTCTGAAGTATTATTGTTTTCTAATATCACCCCAAAGCTCTCTATATAAATCAGATTGAGGAAGAGAGCAAGATTCTGAAATATAGTTTCATAAGTTTAGTTCCTCAGATGGATTTTTCTTGTAACTGTAAATCTTTAGATTGGTAAAGCTAAAGAGAACAGTTTTCTATTTGTCTCCCCTCAAACGTATGGCCATATATTACATGGTAACTGCTGTCCCCCTAATAAAAGGTAAGGATGGAGGTGGAGGTAAAGAAAGAAATACATATCAAACAGGCATCAGTATTAGGATGATTTAAAATCTAATGTTGGAAATAAAATTCTATTACTTGGTTATTTTTTTTTCATCTTTATTAAATTGGGTATTTCTTATTTACATTTCAAATGTTATTCCATTTCCCAGTTTCCAGTCCAACATCCCCCTAACCCCTCCCCCCAATTCTACATGGGCATTCCCCTCCCAGTCCTCCCCACATTGCCGCCCTCCCCCCAACAATCACGTTCACTGGGGTTCCAGCCTTGGCAGGAAAAAGGGCTTCCCCTTCCACCGGTTCCCTTACTAGGCTATTCATTGCTACCTATGCAGTTGGAGCCCAGGGTCAGTCCATGTATAGTCTTTGGGTAGTGGCTTAGTCCCTGGAAGCTCTGGTTGGTTGGCATTGTTGTTCATATGGGGTCTCAAGCCCCTTCAAGCTCTTCCAGTCCTTTCTCTAATTCCTTCAACTGGTGTCCCATTCTCAGTTCAGTGGATTGCGGCTGTCATTCGCCTACGTATTTGCTGTATTCTGGCTATGTCTCTCAGAAAAGATCTACATCCGGTTCCTGTCAGCATGCACTTCTTTGCTTCATCCATCTTATCTAGTTTGGTGGCTGTATACGTATGGACCACATGTGGGGCAGGCTCTGAATGGGCATTCCTTCAGCCTCTGTCCTAAACTTTGCCTCCCTATCCCCTCCCAAGGGTATACTTGTTCCCCTTTAAAACAAGGAATGAAGCATCTGCATTTTGGTCATCCTTGAGTTTCATGTGTTCTGTGCATCTAGGGTAAGTCAAGCATTTGGGCTAATATCCACTCATCAATGAGTGCATACCATGTGTGTTTTTCTGTGATTGGGATAACTCACTCAGGATGATATTATCCAGTTCCATCCATTTGCCTACGAATTTCATAAAGTCATTGTTTTTGATAGCTGAATAGTATTCCATTGTGTAGATGTACCACATTTCTGTATTCATTCCTTTGTTGAAGGACATCTGAGTTATTTTCAGCTTCTGACTATTATAAATAAGGCTGCGATGAACATAGTGGAGCATGTGTCTTTGTTATATGTTGGGACATCTTTTGGGTATATGCCCAAGAGAGGTGTATAGCTAGGTCCTCAGGCAGTTCAATGTCCAATTTTCTGAGGAAGCTCCAGACTGATTTGCAGAATGGTTGTACCAGTCTGCAATCCCACCAACAATGGAGGAGTGTTCCTCTTTCTCCACATCCTCGCCAGCATCTGCTGTCACCTGAGTTTTTGATCTTAGCCATTCTCACTGGTGTGAGGTGAAATTTCAGGGTTGTTTTGATTTGCATTTCCCTTATGACTAAAGATGTTGAACATTTCTTTAGGTGTTTCTCAGCCATTCGGCATTCCTCAGCTGTGAATTCTTTGTTTAGCTCTGAACCCCACTTTTAAATAGGGTTATTTGTCTCCCTGCGGTCTAACTTCTTGAGTTCTTTGTATATTTTGGATATAAGCCCTATATCAGTTGTAGGATTGGTAAAGATCTTTTCCCAATCTGTTGGTTGCTGTTTTGTTCTAACGAGAGTGCCCTTTGCCTTACAGAAGGTTTGTAGTTTTATGAGATCCCATTATCAATTCTTGATCTTAGAGAAGAGCCATTGTTGTTTTCTTCACGAAATTTTCCCCAGAGCCCATGTGTTTGAGATTCTTCCCCACTTTTTCTTCTTTTACTTTGAGTATATCTGGTTTGATATGGTGGTCCTTGATCCACTTGGACTTAAGCTTTGTACAGGGTGGTAAGAATGGATCGATCTGCATTCTTCTACATGCTGACCTCCAATTAACCAGCATCTTTTGCTGAAAATGCTATATTTTTTCCATCGGATGGTTTTGGCACCTTTGTCAAAAATCAAGTGACCACAGGTGTGTGGGTTTATTTCTGGGTCTTCAATTCTATTCTACTGGTCTATCTGCCTGTCTCTGTGCCAATACCATACAGTTTTTTATCACTATTCTCTGTAATATTCCTTGAGTTCAGGGATAGTGATTCCCCCGGCAGTCCTTTTATTGTTCAGGATAATTTCAGCTATCCTGGGTTTTTTGTTATTCCAGATGATGTTGCAAATTGTTCTGTCTAATTCTCTGAAGAATTGGATTGGTATTTTGATGGGGATTGCATTGAATTTGTAGATCGCTTTTGGTAAGATGGTCATTTTTACTATATTAATCCTGCAAATCCATGAGCATGGGAGTTCTTTCCATCTTCTGAGATCTTCAATTTCTTTCTTCAGACGCTTGAAGTTCTTATCATTCAGATCTTTTATTTGCTTGGTTAAAGTCACACTGAGGTATTTTATATTATTTGGGACTATTATGAAGGGTGTTGTTTCCCTAATTTCTTTCTCGGCTTGTTTCTCTTTTGTGTAGAGGAAGGCTACTGATTAATTTTAATTAATTTTATACCCGCCTCTTTGCTGAAGGTGTTTATCATGTTTAGTAATTCTCTGGTGGAACTTTTGGGATCACTTAAATATACTATCATACCATCTGGAAATAGTGATATTTTGACTTCTTCCTTTCTAATCTGTATCCCTTTGAACTCCTTTTTTTTCTGATTGCTCTGGCTAGGACTTCGAGAACTATACTTAATAAGTTGGGAGAGAGTGGGCAGCCTTGTCTAGTCTCTGATTTTAGTGGGATTGCTTCAAGTTTCTCTCCATTTAGTTTAATGTTAGCTACTGGTTTGCTGTATATGGCTTTTACTATGTTTAGTTATGGGCCTTTAATTCCTGTTCTTTTCAGGACTTTTATCATGAAGGGGTGTTGAATTTGTCAAATGCTTTCTCAGCATCTAATGAAATGATCATGTGGTTCTGTTCTTTCAGTTTGTTTATATAATGGATCACGTTGATGGTTTTCCGTATATTAAACAATCACTGTATACCTGGGGTGAGGCCTACTTGATCATAATAGATGATTGTTTTGATGTGCTCTTGGATTCAGTTTGCACGAATTTTATTGAGTATTTTTGCGTTGATATTCATAAGGGAAATTGGTCTGACGTTCTCTTTCTTTTTTGGGTCTTTGTGTGGTTTAGGTATAAGAGTAATTTTAGGTATAAGAGTAATTCCTTCATAGAAGGAATTCAGTAGTGATCCGTCTGTTTCAATTTTGTGGAATAGTTAGGATAGTGCTGGTAAGAGGTCATCTATGAAGGTCTGATAGAATTCTGCACTGAACCCGTCTGGAACTGGGCTCTTTTCGGTTGGGAGACTTTTAATGACTTCTTCTATTTCTTTAGGAGTTATGGGGTTGTTTAAATGCTTTATCTGTTCCTGATTTAACTTTGGTACCTGGTATCTGTCTAGGAAATTGTCCATTTCCTCCAGATTTTCAAGTTTTGTTGAATATAGGCTTTTGTAGTAGGATCTGATGATTTTTTGAATTTCCTGTGATTCTGTTGTTATGTCTCCCTTTTCATTTCTGATTTTGTTAATTTTGACACTCTCTCTGTGACCTCTGGTTAGTCTGGCTAAGGGTTTATCTATCTTGTTGAATTTCTCAAAGAACAAGCTTTTGGTTCCATTGAATCTTTGTTTAGTTCTTTTTGTTTCTACTTGGTTGATTTCAGCTCTGAGTTTGATTATTTTTGCCTTCTTCTCCTCCTGGGTATATTTGCTTCTTTTTGTTCTAGAGCTTTTAGGTGTGCTCTCAAGCTGCTGCTATATGCTCTTTCCTGTTTCTTTCTGCAGGCATTTAGAACTATGAGTTTTCCTCTTAATACAGCTTTCATTGTGTCCCATAAGTTTGGGTATGTTGTACCTTCATTTTCAGTAAATTCTAAGAAGTCTTTAGTTTCTTTCTTTATTTTTTCCCTGACCAGGTTATCATTGAGTAGAGCATTGTTCAACTTCCATGTATATATGGGCGTTCTTCCCTTATTGTTATTGAAGACCAGCTTTAACCCGTGGTGGTCTGATAGGATGCATGGGATTATTTCTATCTTTCAGTATCTGTTGAGGCATATTTTGTGCCTGAATATATGGTCAATTTTGGAGAAAGTAGCATGAGGTGGTGAGAAGAAGGTATATCCTTTTGTTTTAGGATAGAATGTTCTATAAATATCTCTTAAGTCTATTCAGTTCATAACTTCTGTAAGTCTGTCTATGTTTCTGTTTAATTTCTGTTTCCATGATCCATTGATGAGAGTGGCATGTGGAAATCTCCTACTAATATTGTATGAGGTGCAATGTGTGCTTTGATCTTTATTAAGGTTTCTTTTATGTATGTAGGTGCCCTTGTATTTGGAGCATAGATATTTAGGCCTGAGAGTTCATCTTGATGGATCTTTCCTTTGCTGAATATGAAGTGTCCTTCCTTATCTTTTTTCATGACTTTTGGTTGAAAATCGATTTTATTAGATGTTTGAATGGCTACTCCAGCTTGCTTCTTCAGACCATTTGTTTGGAAAGTGGTTTTCTAGCCTTTTACTCTGAGGTAGTGTCTGTCTTTGTCTCTGAGATGTGTTCCCTGTAGGCAGCAAAATGCTGTGTCCTCACTACATATCCAGTTTGTTAATCTGTGTCTTTTTATTTGTAGAAAGATATTACATAAAATTGGTTTTGTCATGGAGTATCTTGGTCTCCCCATCTATGTTAATTGAGATTTTTGCTGGATACAGTAACCTGGGCTGGCATTTTTGTTCTCTTGGGGTCTGTGTGACATCTGTCCAGGATCTTCTTTCTGGCTTTCATAGTCTTTGGTAAAAAGTCTGGTTCATTCTGATAGGTCTGCCTTTATATGTTACTTGACCTTTTTTCCTTACTGCTTTTAATATTCTTTCTTTGTTTTGTGCATTTTGTGTTTCATCTTTTATGTGACAGGAGGAGTTTCTTTTCTGGTCCAATCTATTTGGGGTTCTGTAGGCTTCTTGTATGTTTATGGGCATCTCTTTCTTTAGGTTAGGCAAGTTTTCTTCTATGACTTTGTTGAAGATATTTACTGGTCCTTTGAGTTGGGATTCTTCACTCTCTTCTATACCTATTATCCTTAGGTTTGATCTTCTCATTGTGTCCTGAATTTCCTGTATGTTTTGGGCCAGTAGCTTTTTCTGTTTTATATTATCTTTGACAGTTGTGTCAATGATTTCTATGGAATCTTCTGCTCCCGAGATTCTCTCTTCTGTCTCTTGTATTCTGTTGGTGATGCTTGTATCTACGGCTCCTTGTCTTCTCCTTTGGTTTTCTATATTCAGGGTTGTCTCCCTTTGTGTTTTCTTTATTGTTTCTATTTCCATTTTCAATTCCTTCACCTGTTTGTTTGTGTTTTCTTGTAATTCTTTCAGGGATTTTTGTGTTTCCTCTCTAAGGACTTCTACTTGTGTACTTGTGTTTTCCAGTAGTTCTCTAAGTGAGTTCTTTATGTCTTTCTTAAAGTCCTCTATCATTATGATCAAATGTGATTTTAAATCTAGATCTCAGTTTTCTGGTGTGTTTGGATATTCAGTGTTTACTTTGGTGGGAGAATTGGGTCTGATGGTGCCATGTAGACTTGGTTTCTGTTGCTTGGGTTCCTGTGCTTGCCTCTCGCCATCAGGTTGTCTCTGGTATTACCTTGTTCTGCTATTTCTGACAGTGCCTAGACCGTCCTATAGGCCTGTGTGTTGGGAGTGCTGTAGACCTGTTTTCCTGTTTTCTTTCAGCCAGTTATGGGAACAGAATGTTCTGCTTTCAGGTGTGTAGTCTTTCCTGTCTACTGGTCTTCAGCTGTTCCTGGGGCATGTGTCCTGAGTCTACCAGGCAGGTCACTTGGAGCAGAAAAGTTGGTCTTATCTGTGGTCCTGTGGCTGAAGTTGCTCCTGGGAGACTGCTTTTGAGCTCTCCATAAGGGTGGCAACCAGGAGGTCCTGTGTCACCTTTTTCCGGGGCCCCTGTGCACCGGGATCCCAGATGGCGTTAGGTGTTTTCCTCTGGAGTCAGAAATGTGGGCAGAGTGTAGTCTTTTCTGGCTTCCCAGGCATGTCTGCCCCTCTGAACGTCTAGCTCCCCTTCCAACAGGATTTGGGTGCAGGGAGCTGTTTGACTGGGTCCGTTCAGATCAGGGCACAGTCTGGACCGCAGGGTTCCTGCAGTTTGACTGCCCCTATCCTCCTGTGCCCTGAGGCCCTATACAGTTTCCTCCTGGGCCAAGGATATGGACAAAGGTGGGCAGAAGTGCCCTGCAGTCTCAGGATTGCCCGCACGTCTGGGTGATGAGCTCTCTCTCCCACTCCCACAGAGTTTGGGACCAGAAAGCCGTGGGCCAGGATCAGGGAGGTTGGGTGCCAGCTAGAAAACAGAAGTGTCGGGCTGGAGAGATGGCTCAGTGGTTAAGAGCACCCGACTGCTCTTCCAGAGGTCATGAGTTCAATTCCCAGCAACCACATGGTGGCTCACAACCATCTGTAAAGAGATCTGATGCCCTCTTCTGGTGTATCTGAAGACAGCTACAGTGTACTTATATATATAATAAATGAATAAATAAAAAAAATTAAAAAAAAAGAAAACAGAAGTGTCCAGATACCAGAGGATTTCCCAAGCGTTCTGCCCCTTTGAAGGTCTAACTCCCCCTCCCACGGGATTTGGGTGCAGGGAGCTGTTTAACCGGGTCCGTTCAGATCCAGGTGCAGTCTGGACCACAGGGCTCCTGCAGCTTGCCCCTACCTTCCTGTGCCCAGAGACTCTATAGTTTCCTCTTGGGCCAGGAATGTCTGTAAAGGTGGGCAGAAGTGGCGGTTTCTCCTGCCCTGAAGTCTCAGGATTGCCCACACATCTGGGTGACGAGCTCTCTCCACTTGGTTATTTTTTAATTTATGAAAACTGAGTAACTAAATCCATTCTGCAATATACACAAGAAGAGGATGATAAAGATCACATATTCTGAGAGATAGGCATCATCGGGGCTGAGTCCATGAAGACAATTTACTCTCCCTACTTTAGCAACCGACAATGCCAATAGCTTCTCTGCTGTGGATGAATACCTAATCATGCTGGCATGCTCTGTATAGCTGGATGTTGTCACATTTGTGCATTTTCAGTTCATACCCACTGTGAGTTCTTGTATGATATGGTTCTGTCTGGCCCAGAAAATAATGTTTCACTGTAGATGTCCACAACTTTTATCTCATACTGTCTTTCTCCACATTCTTTAAAAATGATGCCAGAGAACCTAGTGTAACTGTCCTCTGAGAGGCTCCACCCATCAGCCAATGGGAAGAGATGCAAAGACTCACATCTATACATTTATGGAACTTGAGGAGTCTTATGGAAGAGCTGGAAGAAAGATTGGGGGACCTGAAGAGAACAGGGACTCCACAGGAAGAACAACATTGTCAACTAACCTGGACCTTTAGCAGCCACTAGAGACTGAACTACCAACAAAGGAGCAAACACAGGCTGGACCTAGCCCCCTGCATATATGTAGCAGATGAGCAACTTGGTTTTCATGAGGGTCACCCAAACAGCTAGAGCAGGGCCTTTCCCTGAGCCTGTTGCCTGCCTGTCTGCCTTCTTACCTGTGGATTCTGTGCCCATAAATGAATAGCCTTGTCTGGCCTCACTGGGAGAGGATGCATATACCTAGTACCACGGAGACTATAAGTGTGTGCGTGGGAGGGTGGTTGACACCCAGAAGGGGAAACTGTTGTGAGGGAGTTCTGAGAGGAGAGGAAGGGCTGATATTAGGTTGCAAAGGGAATACATTAATAAATTTAATAAAAAGAAAGTAAAACTACATTTTAAAAAGATGCCTGAATGATGTAGGTGACAGGCGTGATCTATATGTACTATTTAAGTTGAGTATTCTGAGCATATTGCAGTCTCTTATTCTGTGTATTCGACCAATCGTGGGTTCCCTCTATTAGCTGATATTTGAAACAAACAAACAAACAAAAAACAGCCAAAAAAAACCCACCCAACTTCTTTTGCTAGTGTACAAACATAAACACTAGGTTCAATAATGAATGCCCATTTAGCAAAGTAATAATACTAGTTACTAGGTTATTCTTTCGTGCTTAAGACCTTGATAGCAAAGGAGGTTTGGCCAAGTTAACATTATCATAAGTTCCATCTTATATACTTGCCTTTAAATCCAATAATAAAATAGTTGACAACTCCCATGACTTTTGTGCCATTGTTACACCAATGGGCACCACCCAGTCAATGTAGGAACAAGGTTCACAGTTCAGGAAAATTGTGAAATACCTCTCTACACTTCTTGCACTACGAAACCTAGCCACAGGTTTTTAGCTTCCCTATGACTCCTGGATGTGTTGTCTTCCGCAACAGAGTCTTATCTGCTTCTAGAGAGTAACCAAGAGAAGTGGCAAAAGCCTGTAATGTTAAAGAGATATCTATGGGACCCAGTTGACTAGATGTAAAAGAAGTAACCCATACCTGGAACCTTTTATTTGGTAGCTTATGGTGAGGTATCATCCACACCCTAAGGTAAATAAATTCCTTTTATATGTGTATATATACATTCTTTATAATTTAGGATGTTCTTACTGTAATAGGTTTTAATATGGCTTTTTCAAATGTCTTTGGTATTAGTTATCCCTCTACATATTTTCTCCTCTATGCTGTCCTCCCAAACCCCACTCAACTTAGCCCTCTCCTTTCAATTGTTCCCCTTACTTTCTTCATAGCACACATGTTCCACATTTATTACTTTGAAATCTTCTCTTTATGTACTACTACTAATTTCCTGAATTCTTTGGGTTCTCGAATATAACATCTGCATATCTAAATATTGAAATCAAGCAGCAAGCTATGAAAGAGAACATGCAGGAGTTTGTGTCTGAGTACATGTTACCTCACTCAGGATGGTTGTCTTCAGCTTCAATCATTTTCCTGTGAATTTTATTATTCTAGTTTTCTTTGTTTTTCTTTTCAATTTTATTAGAAATATTATAAATTTACATTTCAAGTATTATTTCCTTCACCCTTACTCTCATCACCCCCTCTCCCCTGCTTCTATGAAGATGCTCCCACTCCTACCCACCAACATCCCTCAACACCCTGGCATCCCCTACACTGAGGAAATGAGCATTAACAGGACCCAGGAGCTCTGGGGGGAGGGGTCTGGTTGGTTGATATTGTTGTTCTTCCTATGGGGTTGCAAACCCCTTTAACTCCTTCAGTCCTTTTTCTAATTCCTCCACTGGTACCCATGCTCAGTGTGTTAGCTGCAAGCATCCTCATGTGTATCAGTAAGGCTCAGGCACAGCCTTTCAGGAGACATTTATATCAGGTTGCTGTCACCAAGCACTTCTTTTTTTTATGTTTAATGAGTTTTTATTTTATTTATTTATTTTTTATTAACTTGAGTATTTCTTATATACATTTCGAGTGTTATTCCCTTTCCCGGTTTCCGGGCAAACATCCCCCTCCCCCCTCCCCCCTCCCCTTCCGTATGGGTGTTCCCCTCCCCACCCTCCCCCCATTGCCGCCCTCCCCCCAACAGTCTAGTTCACTGGGGGTTCAGTCTTAGCAGGACCCAGGGCTTCCCCTTCCACTGGTGCTCTTACTAGGATATTCATTGCTACCTATGAGGTCAGAGTCCAGGGTCAGTCCATGTATAGTCTTTAGGTAGTGGCTTAGTCCCTGGAAGCTCTGGTTGCTTGGCATTGTTGTACATATGGGGTCTCGAGCCCCTTCAAGCTCTTCCAGTTCTTTCTCTGATTCCTTCAACGGGGGTCCTATTCTCAGTTCAGTGGTTTGCTGCTGGCATTCGCCTCTGTATTTGCTGTATTCTGGCTGTGTCTCTCAGGAGAGATCTACATCTGGCTCCTGTCGGTCTGCACTTCTTTGCTTCATCCATCTTGTCTATATGGGTGGCTGTATATGTATGGGCCATATGTGGGGCAGGCTCTGAATGGGTGTTCCTTCAGTCTATGTTTTAATCTTTGCCTCTCTATTCCCTGCCAAGGGTATTCTTGTTCCCCTTTTAAAGAAGGAGTGAAGCATTCACATTTTGATCATCTGTCTTGAGTTTCATTTGTTCTAGGCATCTAGGGTAATTCAAGCATTTGGGATGCGGAGAAAGAGGAACACTCCTCCATTGTTGGTGGGGTTGCAGACTGGTAAAACCATTCTGGAAATCAGTCTGGAGGTTCCTCAGAAAATTGGACATTGAAGTGCCTGAGGATCCAGCTATACCTCTCTTGGGCATATACCCAAAAGATGCCTCAACATATAAAAGAGACACGTGCTCCACTATGTTCATCACAGCCTTATTTATAATAGCCAGAAACTGGAAAGAACCCAGACGCCCTTCAACAGAGGAATGGATACAGAAAATGTGGTACATCTACACAATGGAATATTATTCAGCTATCAAAAACAACGAGTTTATGAAATTCGTAGGCAAATGGTTGGAACTGGAAAATATCATCCTGAGTGAGCTAACCCAATCACAGAAAGACATACATGGTATGCACTCATTGATAAGTGGCTATTAGACCAAGCACTTCTTGGTATCAACAATAGTGACTGGGTTTGGTGGTTGCATATGGGATGGATTCCCAGGTGGAGCAGTCTCTGGATGAGATTTCCTTCAATCCCTCCTCCACCCTTTGTCCTCCCATGAGTATTTTGTTCCCCTTCTAAGAAGGACTAAAAGAATACAGATTTTGGAATTCCTTCTTGAGCTTCGTATGGTCTGTGCATAGTTTTTTGGGTATTCTGAGCTTTTGAGCTAGTATTCACTTATTGATGAGTATAAACCATGTGTGTTCTTTTGCGACTGGGTTACCTCACTCAGAATGATATTTTCTAGTTCCATCTATTTGCCTAAGAATTTCATGAAGTCATTTTTTTGGTAATTAGGAGATTTTTAATTTACATTTCAAATGCTTCCCTTTTCCCTGCCATAAGTCCCCTATCCCACCTGCCTCCCCCTTCTTCTATAAGTGTGTTTCCCCCTCCCTGCCCTAACATTCCCCTACACTGGGGGGTGGGGGTTCAGCCTTGGCAGGACCAAGTCTTCCCCTCTCATTGATGCCCAACAAGGTCATCATCTGCTACATATGCAGCTGGAGTCATGGGTCTGTTCGTGTGTACTCTTTGAGTAGTGGTTCAGTCCCTGGGAACTCTGGTTGGTGGGTCTTGTTGTTTGTATGGGGTTTCAAACCCCTTAAGCTCCTTCAATCCTTTCTCTAACTCCTCCAACAGGGACCCCATTCTCAGTTCAATGGTTTGCTGCTAACATTCGCCTCTATTTGTCAGGCTCTGGCTAAGCCTCTCAGAAGACAGCTATATCAGGTTCCTGTCAACATATTCTTATTGGCTTAATCAATATTGTCTAGATTTGGTTGCTGTATATATATATATATATATATATATATATATATATATATATATATGGCCTAGATCCCCAGTTAGGGCAATCTCTGAATGGCAATTTCCTCAGTCTATCCTCCAAACTTTGACTCCATATCTCTTTCTATGAATATTTTTGATGCCCTTTTAAGAAGGAGTGAAGCATCCATGCTTTGGTCATACTACTTCTTGAGATTCATGTCCTCTGTGGATCTTGGGTAATTTGAGCATTGGAGCTAATATCTACATATCAGTGAGTGCAAAATGTGTCTGCTTTTTGTGATTGGGTTACCTCACTCAGGATGATATTTTCTAGTTCCATTCCTTTGCCTATGAATTTCATGAAGTCATTGTTTTTTGATAGCTGAGTAGTTGTCCATTGTGGTAGATGTACCATATTTTCTATATCCATTCATCTGTTAATGGGCATCTGGGTTCTTTCCAGCTTCTTACTATTATAAATAAGGCTGCTATGAACATAGTGGAGCATTTGTCTTCATTGTAGGCTGGAGCCATCCTTGGGTATATGCCCAGGACTGGAATAGATGGGTCCAAAGGAAGTGCAACAGCTAGTGTTTGGAGGAAACTCCAGACTAATTTACACAGTAGTTGTACTAGCTTGAAATCCCATCAACAATGGGGGAGTGTTCCTCTTTCTCCATGTCCTTGCCAGCATCCGTTGTCACCTGAGTTTTGGATCTTAGCCATTCTGACTAGTGTGTGGTGGAATCTCAGGGTTATTTTGATTTGCATTTCCCTTATGACTAATGATGTTGAACATTTCTTAAGGTACTTCTCAGTCATTTGATATTCCTCAGCTGAGAATTCTTTGTTTGGCTCTATACCACAGTTTTTAATAGGGTTATTTGGCTCTTTGGAGTCTAACCTCAAGCACTCTATGAGTAAAAACCTTTTCCCAATCTGGTGGTTGATGTTTTGTCCTAATGACAGTGTCCTTTGCCTTACAGAAGCTTTGCAGTTTTATAAGTTCCCATTTGTAGATTCTTGTTCTTAAAGCATAAGCCATTGGTGTTTTGTTCAGGAAATTTTCCCCTGTGCCCATTAAGTGTTTGAGTCTCTTCCCCACTTTTATTTCTACTAGTTTGTGTATCTGGTTTTATGTGGAGGTCCTTGCAAATTGCTTTTTCTAAGTCTATGAAGAATTGAGTTGGAATTATTAAGGTGATTGCAATGAATCTGTAGGTTGCTTTTGGCAAAATGGCCATTTTTATTATATTAATCCTCCCAATCAATGAGCATGGGAGGTCTTTCCATCTTCTGAAATCACCTTCAATTTCTTTCTTCAGAGACTTCAAGTCATTGTCATACAGATCTTACTTACTCTTGCTTGATAAGAGTCACACGGCTGTATTTTATGTTATTTGTGACTTATGTGAAAGGTGTTATTTCCTGAATTTCTTTCTCAGCCTGTTTATCCTTTGAGTAGAAGAAGGCTACTGATTTGTTTGAGTTAATTTTATACCCACCGACTTTGCTGAAATTGTTTATCAGGCTTAGTAGTTCTCTGGTGGAATTTTGGGGTCACTTAAGTATGTTATCATATCACCTGCAAATAGTGATATTTTGACTTCTCCTTTCCAATTTGTATCCTTCTGATTGCTCTGGCTAGGACTTTGAATAAATAGGGAGAGAGTGGGCAGCCTTCTTAATCCCTAATTTTAGTGAGATTGCATTAAGTTTCATATCATTTAGTTTGATGTTGGCTACTGGTTTGCTGTATATTGCTTTTACTATGTTTAGGTATGGGCCTTGAACTCCTGATCGTTCCAAGACTTTTAACATGAAGGGGTGCTGAATTTTGTCAAATACTTGTTTAGCATCTAATGAGACAATCATGTGGGTTTTTTTTTTTTAGTTTGTTTACATAGTGGATTACATTGATGGATTTCCTTATATTGAACCTGTGCTGAAGCCTACTTTATCACCATGGTTGATCATTTAGTATGTTCTTGGATTTGATTTGTGAGATTTTTATTGAGTATTTTTACATCAATATTCATAAGGAAATTGGTCTTTGTTGGGTCTTTGTGTGGTTCAGTTATGTGCATAAACGTGTCTTCATAGAAGGAATTGGGTAGTGTTGCTTCCATTTCCATTTTGGGGAATAGTTTGGACAGTATTGGTATGAGGTCTTCCATGAAGGTCTGATAGAATTCTGCACTAAACCCATTTGATCCTGGGTCTTTTTTTTTTTTTTTTGGTTGAGAGACTTTTAATAACTGCTTCTATTTATTTAGGAGTTATGGGACTGTTTAGATGGTTTATTTGGTCATAATTTAACTTTGGTACCTGGTATCTGTCTAGAAAATTGTCCATTTCATCCAGATTTTTCCAGTTTTATTGAATATAAGCTTTTGTAGTCAGGTCTGATGACTTTTTGAATTTCCTCAGATTCTGTTTTTATGTCTCCCTTTTCATTTCTGATTTTGCTAATTTGGATATACTCTCTGTGCCCTCTGGTTAGTCTGGCTAGGCTTTATCTATCTTGTTGATTTTCTCAAAGAACCAGCTCCTGGCTTTGTTGATTCTTTGTATAGTTCTTTTTATTTCTACTTGGTTGATTTCTGCTCTGAGTTTGATTTTTCCTGCAGTATACTCTTGGATGAATTTGCTTTTTTTTTTCTAGAGCTTTTAGGTGCGCTGTCAAGCTGCTAATGTATGCTCTTTCCAGTTTCTCTTTGGGCTGGTTTGTGTCCGGAGCACTGTGAGATGGCCTTAGCTCTGGATGCAGATGAGACTGGAAGCTAGTTTTCTATACAGCTGCATAATATTACTTTCTTGTTATGTACCACATTTTAGTTATTAATTAATCAATTAGATAGCCACTAGATGACATTTAGTTCTTTTTCCATTTTTTGAAAACTGTGAATAGAGCAGCAATGTACATGGATGGATATCTCTGTAGAAGATAGCAGCTTTGGAGAATGTGTTGAGGAATAGCAAAGATGAAACACATGATTAATATATTTGTGGGTTTGCTGCTATTTGATTTTTTTTCATCTTAACATTCTCACTGGGATAAGGTAGAAGATAATAGAAGTTTTAATTTGTATTACTCTAATTGCTAAGGATGTTGAATATTTAAAACAATATATTTCTCAGTCATTCGTTTTTCTTCTTTTGAGAAATCCACATTTAGTTTCATTACCTCAGTTTTAGTATATGTGCTGCCGAAGCGAGCACTCATTACCTCAGTTTTAATTAGGTTATTTGTTCTTCTGATGTTTAAAATTTGAGTCCTGTGCTTATTCTGTACTAATCTTTTGTCAGATATAAAGGTGGTAAAGACTATGTTTCCTCTTTCAAAAATGTAGGCTTCTTTTTTATTCAAATGATGGTGGCCTTTGCTGTGCAGAAATTGTATAATGTCACATTGCGCACTTGTTGGTCTTCATGATGGTGCTACTGAGTCCAAGTCAGAAATTCTATTTCTGTGCCTGTAAGCTTATGCTTACTTCCTGTTTTCTCTTATATGAACTCTCCTTATCCATTACTTTCATTTTAACAAAAGTCAACTTTATTTGGAACATCTAATATTACCTAAAAAAATAGTCTCAAATTATCAGTAATATTCTACTGATTGATTTTTTTCACTAGTCCCTGGTTACCTCCTTGCTATTACATACATTGGATAGGATAATATTGTCTTTTTCAACATCTTGGCTGTATTTGAAACTGTTGCCAGCTGCTTCTTCCTTCAAACACTTGATTCCTCTGGCTGCTATGACATCACACTCTACTGAGATGGCTCATCTATTTCTTTGTGGGACTTTTGATTTTAATGTACATCATAATTATATCCGTTCTCCCTCACTGTATAGTCTTTGAATGAGTATATACTCATTCACTTTAATGACCAGCTGAATTTGATGACGTTTATCTAATCTGCATTCCAGATTTCCATCCAAACCAGTATCTTAAGTACCTATTCACCATCAGTTGGTACTGAGCCCACATTAAGACTTACACGTGTCCTAATTTCTCTCCACAATCAGCATCCTTTGCTAATTTCTCACTGTCTCAAGCTATAAACATGAATATTTTTCATATTTATATTCTACTCATTTAATCCTCTTCCAAATTTATCTTACTTTTTCTTCCCTTACAACTTTCTTGGAAATGTTCTGTCATCAATTCTACAGATAAGACAATATGTAGTTATAATTTTTCTCATGATATGAAATGTAAAAAGGAAGTTAAAGATAGTGAATCTTAAGCAGGGATTCCTGGATTTGAATAGGTGCTAATACCTATCAATTTGTTCTTGAGGAGAGTTCTTAATTTTATGATCCACATTCATCTCCTCCAATGGCATAAAACTAAGTCATCTACTTAACAAGTTTTTTAACCAAACAAGATAATACATTTAAAACTCTTAGAATAATATTAGACTCACAGTAAATTCAAAATAGTTATTAATTGTTCCTTATATTGACTACAATGATCCTTTAAGCAGAATTATTTCTCCCTTTTGCTCCCGGTTATAAAAACTTTCTCACTACAGCAGAAGGTATTTGAATTATGTCTATTGAGACTCTTATTAATCTCTCCAATGACAACAACTAATGTTGATGCTTGAAGTATAGTACTATCACCTTCATGGTCTTGCTGCCATTAAACTGTGGGTTTTAAGACCTTCACAATTTGAATATTCATTAATTAATTCATTAACTCCTTCACACCAAGCATTACTAAGCATTAGCTCAGTCTTAGCTATGTGATATATAATTACCCCCTTATTTATTCCTTTTTTTTCCTTCCTGAGTAACTACCATATATTAGGTTAATGTCTGTTAATGGAACAGACATTGCTCTGTTCCATTACTGAATGGACACTGTGGGGTGCTCTCCTCTGGATACTGGATTAAGCACAGACCACACACAAACTCTAATTCCCAAACACAAATCCCAAGGTGATTTTTTTAATTAAGGCAAAATTAGACTCACAGTAAATTCAAAATAGTTATTAGTTGTCCCTTTTATTAGTTAATGACTACAATGAACTTTTAAGCAGAATTATTTCTCCTTTTTTGTTCCTGGTTATAAAAACTTTCTCACTACAACAGAAGGTATTTGAATTATGTCTATTGAGACTCTTATTAATCTCTCCAATTGGTCGAATGTGGTCAAATCTGAATATGAAAGAAACAGCAGCAAATAGCATGGCAAATGTTAATTTGAATAGGGAAAAGGGGTAAGGGGTCTGTGTTAGTATGAGGTCAAATGTGTTTGTAAGTTCTGATCGGGTATTTTAATTTGGGTAGTCAAATGGGGATTTTGATTGCTGGACCTTGGTGGTTTTATAGTTGGATTTTGGTGATGATCACCTTCAGGAGTGGCTCAGGCATTGGAAAGTAGCCAAATAAGTGACTAGGTCTTAGTGACTAGTTTTAGAAATGTCATCTAATGGTTTAACCAGGGAGAGGGATGGGGAAGGGCAATACCTCTTAGCACACTGTTAGAGCAAATTGAATTGAATTTTTTAAGAGTAAGAGAGGAGGAAAGAGAAAAGAAGAGGGACATAATGATGAAGTAAGATAGAGGAAAGGAGAAGAGTAGAAAGACAGAGAGACAGAGAGACACACACACACACACAGAGAGAGAGAGAGAGAGAGAGAGAGAGAGAGAGAGAGAGAGAGAGAGAGGCAGAGAGACAGAGGCAAAAGGGAAAGAAGGAAGAGAGTGAGGGAGAGAATATTGAGGTAATGAGCTATTTTATCTAATTTTCTAAAGGACCCAATGGGATGAAAAGATCAGTGATAGCAGTTGAGTTAACAATTGCCACTCTAGCAGGGACACAGTTCATGCTGTTCTCACAGACATCAGCTCCCTGGATATCTGGCACCAGATGCCTCAGCATAGACTCCAAGAGACACCAACAGCAGTGATGATGCCCCTCATGTGCACTAGTTGTGGAAATCATCGTTCTTCTGCTGGCAAATACAGAAGACATCTGTTCTAATATCTTAGCCAAAAAGAGGAAAATGGGCAGTTGTTTCAGGATAACCAAGACAACTTATACTGCATCCCCCTTTAAATATTCCAGATGTGTTTACAGAAATGTGTAGAGAGGAGTTATGCATTAAGATTCACTGGATGAAGAGCCATTGTGGCAGAGAAAATAAAATTTTATTTTTGGTGGTTAACATGGATCTATTTTTATCTTCAATATGCTGTAGTGGGTGATTACACATACAATGTTGGCTTTTATAGACTCATGCACCATGCACCTTTTTATCTTTGCATAAAGTTTCCTTCAATTGGCTAAAATACTTTATTTGGATCCTATGCATATATGCATATGAATACATATTATGCTTAAATGCATATTATTAGGTAGTCTTTGCAAGGCAATGCTACAATAATAAAGAATTCCAAATCTCCCTTTCCCATGACAATAGAAAAGTATACTGGGGTCTGGAAAGATGGTCTAGCAGTTAGGAGTGCTTCCTTCTTTTATAGAGGACCTAAATTTGTTTCCAGAACCCATAGTGATCAGACAGCTCACCACTGTCTGTACACTCAGTTGTAGAGGACCTGATGACTTCTGGCTTCTAAGGTTATCTACATGCATTTGTGTACATAGACTCTCAGTGACACACACACACACACACACACACACACACACACACACACACACACACTATTTTTAAAAGTCTATGAAGCCTTTCTTCTTAATTGTATGCTAGCTGTACATACATTATCACTGACTTTATTCTGCATGTCTCTTCATTCTAGAATCCAATAGTTAACAAAAAGCCCCCTTGACAAACACTGTTCTTCTAACAAAACAAAAAAATAAAAAAAATTTAAAAAAAGGATGCAGAGCCTAGCAGCAGCAATTGCTAAAGGAACACTGCAGTTTAAATTTCACTGGCTTGCATGAGACAATAGGGAAAGACACTGAAGGAACTAGAACAATCCCAAGGGTGCATAATCTTCTCACTGTATTTGCCAGGAGTTGAGAATGGTAATCCAATAACCCACATGCTTAATTATATAATTATATACAAATAAAAAGTACTTTGTTTCATTTCTGGAGAATTATTTCCTCAACGAGCTACAGTAGAGCAGCTGTCGTCTATTTACCCTCTTGCCATGTTCGGTTTTCTTCCCACTGTGGTGATTTTTCCACCTTATTTTAATCATTGATTAGGGATAATAGCAAAATAGCAGCTGTCACATTTTCAAGACTTCATGTCCTTAGCTTTATATGATCATTGGAAAGCTGCATGGCCACAAATCTCCTTTCAAATTGTTTCCTCTTTCATTAGGGACATAGTTAATCTGTTTAAGTATTATTTATATTTTTAGTTATAATTACAGTTTTATTTTGTACAATTGATATATATATATATATATATATATATATATAAATTAAGACACAGGTTATCAATACAGATATTCTAAGAACTAAGACAACCCCATAATTTAGAATATCCAGGGACAGCATGACTTATTCTCTGAAGTGAAGATTGCTCAATGATTCCATTTACATTTCTATCTCTTATATGCAATTTTATCAACCTTTGTAATCTTCTCTGCATATGTATTACATATCTTATTTTATCCAAGAAAGAAAACTTCCATCAGGAGGGCCCATCCTAAAACAATAAGGAAATTTATTGACTCATATAAATGGAAATTTTCAATAGGAGTTGTTTTAGGATAAACACAATAAACCTGTGATTATTTGAATTATTCTTTCTCCTTGTTTTTCTTTCCTTTCAGAATGATAGCATGAAGCACAAGCTTTATATTCATGCACAATAACTACTGGAAGATGAAAGATATTGTCAATTTCAGAAGGCTTTTTAAAATAAGAAAAAGAAATAAAAACTATCGATAGACTTAGTATAATCATTGCAAGCTCTTTGGCATTTTCTTGTCATAAACCAGGTCACAGGTCATGTCTAACCACCTGTTAGTAAGGACACTGTAATGACCCTTAAGAGCATACATGTAACAAACATTCTATGTCCAGAGCAGGATGTGTGTGTGTGTGTGTGTGTGTGTGAAAATGTATTTGTATTTGTATGTATTTGTATGTATATTATATACATATTACATGTAGTATATGCATATATTAGTATAAAATAACAATTAAAATAAGTAGAGACCATGGATTGGAGAAAGAAGAAGTTGGGGATGTTTAGGGAGTGTTGGAGGAGAAAGAAAAGAGGGAAAATAACAGAATTACATTAAAATTTCAAAATACAAAATAAATTTTTTAAAATGAATTTTAAAAAAGTAGGTGTGGTTAGGTTAACAGCATCAGCATTCACACAGTGAAGGGTAGTAAATACTAAAAGACAGCTCTGATAGCATGTACATCATGTTTTCATGCATAATGACATCAAAAAAAGCATTCATTTTGTTAGCAGACACACCTTTGAAATCTGTGTTTTCTATATATAATTAAGTCATTTTTCTGATTTTAAAATAGAGTTTGAGCCTTGCATATATTCTTCTGTGATTCTGATCCTGACAGTTCAGCCTCAGTAAAGGTGTTATGTAATAATAATTTAGTTCTATGGCATTCTTTTCTTTGAGGATCATTACCTCAAATGTCCTGTGTTTGTATCTCAAAGTCATAGTTTATACTCAATCATCCTCAAAGATGATGACCATACCTTGACCTCTGTCTTTGTTTTAACCATCATTCTCTTTTGTTATCTCCTATCGCAGTCCACAAATCTGAATGTGAGTCTTTGTCACATCTTCCATTCAGAAAAATAAATAGAAAGACTTTCATTGTATGGTTCTGCCTTTTGTATATTTCCTCTAAACTACTCATGCAGTTAAGTCCCTCAGCCACTCTTTTGGCCACTGTACTGCACAACGGTTTCAAATTCTGTGTTGTCTTCTCCTAGTGTTATGCTTGTTGAGGCAAATGGAATCCTGGTTAAATAAAAACCTTGCTCCCACACTGTGCGTGCAGCCACACAGCTGAACAAACTGGATGCCCTGTACCCACTGCTCTTCCTTTCCAAGATTATTTGGTGACTATTGATCCTCCCCCCATGTCTTCTTATTTCTTCTCATGAACATATAAACTGATTTTTTTTATGAAGAAAAGTTCCTGTAATGATCCTCCATACTCTGCTGCATTGTGTCTCTTGGTTCTGTCTGCAACAAACTTCCTCAGAATCAGTCTGCAGTTGCTGCCTCCGGCTGCCGTCCTCTCATTTTCTTTTGAATTTATTTCAGTTGGCCTTTGATCTTCACCATGGCAATTGTTTTGTCAAGTTAATTAGTGTTGTGCCATCTTTATTGTCAAAGTGAGGGTTAATTATGATTATTCACCCTATATAGAATATTATATTAATATTATTTAGAACAGTTGACAATGATCTGATCATTTAAAACTTTGCTTCCGACTTTCTTTGTTCCTAGTTAGGTTTTCTTCCTATTTTTTCCCCATCTGAAGCAATTTCTCATTGCCAGGTTGAGCACTGGATAAGTTTCAACTTCTTATTCTCTGGCCTATACCATCCCCTTGCTGAGATTTTAGATCTGTACCACCAAACTAAGTGTTACATGATTCTGGACATCAAACCACAGGGCTTCATGCAGGTTTAGGCAAGAACACTCGCAACTGAACTACATCCCAAGGCCTTCCTGGTTTCACTCTTCATGACTATGATTTTTTTCCCTTTCATTCTCTACAACATCCCTTATCTCTTATTGCCTAAATTTAGATTACTTCCTTCTCCTATTTTTATACATACCCTATAAATTTTTCCAAATTCCAAATGCAATATCTTTATTTGATCTTCCTGGTTGCTAGATATATAGGAAAACCCTCACGTGGCTTTTAAATAGAGGTAAAATTAAGGTTAGGAAGAAAAGCAGTGAATAAAACTAAGGTTAGAATGAAGATATGTAATGTCCTTATGAATGTTGGCTGAAGCTGAGAAAAAGATCTGTGTGCTTAATGGAATTAAAAATCCTCTCATAACTATAGAACTGGCTCTTACTGAAAAGCCAGGGCATGGTGTTGAGTAGAAATAAAGACTCCATGCTCAAGGCATAGAAGTCATACTTAGAGATACTGTCTCTATAATGAGCCTCTTGTATAACATTGCCACTCAGAACTTCTGTTGTCTGTATACCCTAGATAATGATTCAGGGAGTGCAGCTTAATCAAGGAGCAGCAATGTTCCTTGGCAAAAAGATTCATATTTAGATTGATGTTGCGGAGAAACCCTTGAATCAATACAAGATTGGGTGTTGAAACTATATATCTGAAGAGTCACATATACCCAGTGTTCGGTGAGCTTATTAGAATAGAACAGTAAAACTCTTTCTGTTTTAAAAAATAGAAGCATCCATCTATAAATCTGTATTTAAACTAGGCCTGACATAATTTCTTCGAAAATTGGAATGTGTCAATTAAGAGAAAAGGGGGTATATTGCATACATGGTTGAGCTAATTAAGAGATCCAATCAGCTTTATTAACTGTAACAGGACTGTTATTGAAAACTCTATTAGAGTCAGTATTTGCTTGAGAGCTTATTTTCCTCACTAACTAGACATTTAGGTGAGGGAGAAGTCTAACAGATGGAGTCTGAGAGGAAGGTTTTGAGTTCTGGTTACCGCACATCTTTGGAGTGTTAGTGGGTGCAAAACTTCTAAGATATGGATGTAATAGAGAGTGATGAAAACCTTAAAGCAACAGTAATTAATACACGTTCTCAACATCCAACAACATCACATTCCTCCAAAACCTCTTATTGATAATAAGATAAATTTGTGGAGAGGAAATTTCAGGTGTAAAGCTCCTGATGAAGCAAAAAAAGGACTAGTGGGCTTTTAGAATTGAGATAAAGGCAAGAGAGAAAACTTCCATAAAAGCCAGCCTGATAAGGCCTTTTGCCTGAAGCCAAGTCTCAGGAAAAGATAAGGTAAGGTAAGATAAGGTATGGTAAGATAAAAGCCTTCCCAGGAGAGTCCAGTAGATCTGGCCAATGGCTTTGTAAGTAGTAAGTCGCTTATAAGTAGCCAATTATACCATTAAACCAAATAAACCAAATATAGGAATTATGTCCTGAATTCTGAGTCAATAATTTTGTGTCAAGTTCATTTGATAAGTATAGTTAGAAACAACATAAAGGGATTCCTAGAAATAAGTGAAGCATAGAATAAAACAAAAAAGGAGTAATTTTAATAGTTTACTAAAACTAGGACTGTGCCTTCAGGAAGGTTTAGATATCAAAGGTCTCAGGCCCTTCATTGCTGTGTCTCTATGAAACTGCCTTATATTCTGAAACCTAGGAAAGGAATAAATACTGGCAATGGGGATTATTTCATTTGGTTGGAAAATGTGTCCAAGTAGAAAGAAATAATACTTCTAGTACTTAGGTGGCTTGTCAGTCGTTCCTTCTTTTATGATAGTTACACATGCACTGAAAGACAGAAAAGATTGTTGTAGACCAGGAATAACACCCTGAATTGTTGTCTTCTATGCAGCAGACTTTTCTCGTGGCAATAGTGGGTGTACACTGTATATTCTTAAGATGTATGACAAAATAGCTAGACATCAACACTTGTTTGTGACAAGTGATCATTTTGTTAAATGTGTCTTATATCATTTATATAGTAGTAGATGATAACTTGTGCTGATAGAGGACTGGAGAAAAAGGAAGAAAGAACCAGAGAATCCTCTAGCAGGAGTGATCTAAGGATACACATGACCTGAGGATCTTTATTGGCTGAAGGAGAAACAGGGAAACCATGGAAAACCTAAGGATTTTGAACCTATCCATGGTTTAGCCACTTATACATTCTGCTAAATGTTCCAGAAAGCTGCATATATTTGCTTAGCTTTCCTAAAAAGAAAGCATTAAAACTGCTTCAGTTTCAGGTACAAACTTCAGGCTATCGAGAAGTGTTGGATGTATTATCGAAAGATTATGTATCGACCCAAATGCTATACAGGAGAGAGCTGAAAACCCAGAAGTGCGGAC
Source organism: Rattus norvegicus (assembly GCF_021556685.1). Classification (NCBI taxonomy): domain Eukaryota; kingdom Metazoa; phylum Chordata; class Mammalia; order Rodentia; family Muridae; genus Rattus; species Rattus norvegicus. The sequence goes on along the minus strand of NC_141540.1, from coordinate 59,512,231 downwards.
AATCCTGAGACTGCAGGACAGATAGCCACTTCTGCCCACTTCTGCCCACATCCCTAGCCCAAGAGATATCCATAGTGCCTCAGGATAGAGGAATATGGAACTCAGTGGCAGGAACCGGCTGGGACTGACCTGTGCCCAGAACTGAAATGAACCAGTCGCACAGCTCCCTGCACCCAAATTCTGTGGGGGAGAGAGTAGGACCCTAAGAAATTCCTCACATCACATAATAGTCAAAACACTAAGTGTACAAAACAAAGAATATTGAAAGCAATAGGGAAAAAGATCAAGTAACATATAAAGGCAGACCTATAAGAATTACACCAGACTTCTCACCAGAGACTATGGAAGACAGAAGATGCTGGGCAGAGATCATATAGACACTAAAAGAACACAAATGCCAGCTCAAACTACTATATCCAACAAATCTCTCAATTAACATAGATGGAGAAACGAAGATATTCCATGACAAAACCAAATTTACATAGTATCTTTCTACAAATCCAGTCCTACAAAGGAGAATAGATGGAAAACTCCAACACAAGGAGGGAAACTCCACCCTAGAAAAAGAAAGAAAGTAATCTCCTTGCAACAAAACCAAAAGAAGAGAGACACACAAATTTAATTCCACCTCTAACAATGAAAATAACAGGAAGCAATAATCACTATTCCTTAATATCTCTCAACATAAACGGACTCAACTCCCCAATAAAAAGATATAGACACACAGACTGGATATGTAAAGAGGACCTAGCATTTTTCTGCATACAGAAAACACACCTCAGAGACAAAGACAGAAACTACCTCAGAGTAAAAGGCTGGAAAACAACTTTCCAGGCATATGGTCTGAAGAATCAAGCTGGAGTGGCATTCTAATATTGAATAAAATTGACTTTCAACCAAAAGTCATTAAAAAAGAAAAGGAAGGATACTTCATATTCATCAAAGGAAAAATCCACTAAGATGAACTCTCAATCTTAAATAACTATGTTCCTAATGCAAGGGCATCTACATTCATAAAAGAAACCTTACTAAAGCTCCAATCACACATTGCACCTCACACAATAATAGTAGGAGATTTCAACAACCCATTCTCATCAATGGACAGATCGTGGAAACAGAAATTAAACAGAGACATAGAGAAACTAACAGAAGTTATGAACTAAATGGACTTAACGGATATTTATAGAAGATTTCATCTAAAACAAAAGGATATACCTTCTTCCAAGCACCTCATGAGACGTTCTCCAAAATTGACCATATACTCAGTCACAAAACAGGCCTCAACAGATACTGGAAGATTGAAATTATCCCAGGCATCCTATCAGATCACCATGGACTAAGGCTGGTCTTCAAAAGCAACAAAAATGACAGAAAACCCACATATACATGGAAGTTGAACAATGCTCTACTCAATAATAACTTGGTCAAGGAAGAAATAAAGAAAGAAATTAAAGACTTCAAATTTAATGAGAATGAATGCACAACATAGCCAAACTATGGGTGCAATGAAAGCAGTCCTAAGAGGAAAACTCATAGCTCTGTGTGCCTGCAAAAAGCAATAGGAGAGAGCATACATCAGCAGCTTGACAGCACACCTAAAACCTCAAGAACAGAAAGAAGAAAATCTACCGAAGACAAGTAGACACAGGAAATAATCAAACTCAGAGCTGAAATCAACCAAGTAGAAACAAAAAGGACTATACAAAGAATCAACAAAACCAGGAGCTGGTTCTTTGAGATAATCAACACGATAGATAAATTCTTAGTCAGACTAACCAGAGGGTACAGAGACAGTATCTAAATTAACAAAATCAGCAATGAAAAGGAAGACATAACAACAGAATGTGAGGAAATTCAAAAATCATCAGATCCTACTACAAAAGCCTATATTCAACAAAACTGAAAAATCTAGAGGAAACAAACCCACACACCTATTGTCACTTGATCTTTAACAAAGGAGCTAAAACCATTCAATGGAAAAAAGATAGCATTTTCAACAAATTGTGCTGGTTCAACTGGAGTCATCATATAAAAGAATGCAAATCAATCCATTTTTGTTGCCTTGTACAAAGCTTATGTCCAAGTGGATCAAAGCCCTCCACATCCAACCAGATACACTCAAAATAATAGAAGAAAAATTGGGAAGAATCTCAATCACATGGGCACTGGGGAAAATTTTCTGAACAAAACACCAATGATTTATGTTCTAATTTCAAGAACTGACCAATGGGACCTCATAAAACTGCAAAGCTTCTGTAAGGCAAAGGACATTGTCATTAGGACAAAACGACAACCAACAGATGGGGAAAAGGTCTTTACCAATCCTACATCCTATAGAAGGCTAAAATCCAAAATATACAAAGACCTTAAGAAGTTAGACTCCAGAGAGCCAAATAACCCTATTAAAAATGGGGTACAGAGCTAAACAAACATTCTCAGTTGAGGATTATTGAATGGCCAAAAAGAACCTAAAGAAATGTTCAACATCCTTAGTCATCAGGGAAATGCAAATCAAAACAACCCTGAGATTCCACCTCACACCAGTCAGAAAGGGTAAGATAAAAAACTCGGGTGACAGCAGTTTTTTTCTCCAGAGGATGTGGAGAAAGAGAAGCACTCCTCCTTTGTTGGTAGGATTGTGAACTGGTAAAACCACTCTGGAAACCAGTCTGGAATTTCCTCAGAAAATTGGACATTCCACTACCTGAGGACCCTGCTATACCTCTCCTGGGCATATACTCAAATGATGATCCAACATACAAAAAGACACACGGTCTACTATGTTCATAACAGCCTTATTTATAATAGCCAGAAGCTGGAAAGAACCCAGATGCCCTTCAACAGAGGAATGGATACAGAAAATGTGGTACATCTACACAATGGGCACAATGAGGAACTACTCAGCTATCAAAAACAATGATTTCATGAAATTCATAGGCAAATGGATTGAACTAGAAAATATAATCCTGAGTGAGGTTACCCAATCACAGAAAAATAGACATGGTATGAACTCACTGATAAGTGGATATTAGCCCCAAAGCTCGAATTATCCAGCATATAATCCACAGACCACATGAAGCTCAAGGATGACCAAATGCAGATGCTTTACTCCTTCTTAAAAGGGGCAACAAAAATCTTCATAGGAGGGGATATGGAGGCAAAGTTTGGAGCAGAGATGGAAGGAACGGCCATTCAGAGCCAGCCCCACATGTGGCCCATATATATACAGTTACCAAAACTAGATAGTATTGATGAAGCTAAGAAGTGCATGCGGACAGGAACCAGATATAGATGTCTCCCAGGAGACACAGCCAAAGTATGTCAAATACAGAGGTGAATGCTAGCAGCAAACCACTGAACTGAGAACAGAATCCCATTGGAGGAATTAGAGAAAAGGATTGAAAGAGCTGAAGGAGTTGCAACCTCATAAGAATAACAATGCCAAACAGTTCTCTGCACCCAAATCCCTTGGGAGGGAGAGCTGAACCTTCAGAGAGGCAGACAAGCCTGGGAAACCAGAAGAGACTGCTCTCTGCACACACATCTCGGACGCCAGAGGAAAAAGCCAAAGACCATCTGGAACCCTGGTGCACTGAAGCTCCTGGAAACGGCAGCACAGGTCTTCCTGGTTGCTGCCGCTGCAGAGAGCCTGTGGGTAGCACCCCACGAGCGAACTTGAGCCCCGGGACCACAGGTAAGACCAACTTTTCTGCTGCAAGAAAGCTGCCTGGTGAACTCAAGACACAGGCCCACAGGAACAGCTGAAGACCTGTAGAGAGGAAAACCACACGCCGGAAAGCAGAACACTCTGTCCCCATAACTGACTGAAAGAGAGGAAAACAGGTCTACAGCACTCCTGACACACAGGCTTATAGGACAGTCTAGCCACTGTCAGAAATAGAACAAAGTAACACTAGAGATAATCTGATGGCGAGAGGCAAGCGCAGGAACCCAAGCAACAGAAACCAAGACTACATGGCACGATCGGAGCCCAATTCTCCCATCAAAACAAACATGGAATATCCAAACACACCAGAAAAGCAAGATCTAGTTCCAAAATCATTTTTGATCATGATGCTGGAGGACTTCAAGAAAGACGTGAAGAACTCCCTTAGAGAACAAGTAGAAGCCTACAGAGAGGAATCGCAAAAATGCCTGAAAGAATCGCAAAAATCCCTGAAAGAATTCCAGGAAAACATAAATAAACAAGTAGAAGCCCATAGAGAGGAGACACAAAAATCCCTGAAAGAATTCCAGGAAAACATAAATAAACAAGTAGAAGCCCATAGAGAGGAGACACAAAAATCCCTGAAAGAATTCAAGGAAAACACAATCAAACAGTTGAAGGAATTAAAAATGGAAATAGAAGCAATCAAGAAAGAACACATGGAAACAACCCTGGATATAGAAAACCAAAAGAAGAGACAAGGAGCTGTAGATACAAGCTTCACCAACAGATACAAGAGATGGAAGAGAGAATCTCAGGAGCAGAAGATTCCATAGAAATCATTGACTCAACTGTCAAAGATAATGTAAAGCAGAAAAAGCTACTGGTCCAAAACATACAGGAAATCCAGGACTCAATGAGAAGATCAAACCTAAGGATAATAGGTATAGAAGAGAGTGAAGACTCCCAGCTCAAAGGACCAGTAAATATCTTCAACAAAATCATAGAAGAAAACTTCCCTAACCTAAAAAAAGAGATACCCATAGACATACAAGAAGCCTACAGAACTCCAAATAGATTGGACCAGAAAAGAAACACCTCCCGTCACATAATTGTCAAAACACCAAACGCACAAAATAAAGAAAGAATATTAAAAGCAGTAAGGGAAAAAGGTCAAGTAACATATAAAGGGAGACCTATCAGAATCACACCAGACTTCTCGCCAGAAACTATGAAGGCCAGAAGATCCTGGACTGATGTCATACAGACCCTAAGAGAACACAAATGCCAGCCCAGATTACTGTATCCAGCAAAACTCTCAATTAACATTGATGGAGAAACCAAGATATTCCATGACAAAACCAAATTTACACAATATCTTTCCACAAATCCAGCACTACAAAGGATAATAAATGGTAAAGCCCAACATAAGGAGGCAAGCTATACCCTAGAAGAAGCAAGAAACTAATCGTCTTGGCAACAAAACAAAGAGAATGAAAGCACACAAACATAACCTCACATCCAAATATGAATATAACGGGAAGCAATAATCACTATTCCTTAATATCTCTCAATATCAATGGCCTCAACTCCCCAATAAAAAGACATAGATTAACAAACTGGATACACAACGAGGACCCTGCATTCTGCTGCCTACAGGAAACACACCTCAGAGACAAAGACAGACACTACCTCAGAGTGAAAGGCTGGAAAACAACTTTCCAAGCAAATGGTCAGAAGAAGCAAGCTGGAGTAGCCATTCTAATATCAAATAAAATCAATTTCCAACTAAAAGTCATCAAAAAAGATAAGGAAGGACACTTCATATTCATCAAAGGAAAAATCCACCAAGATGAACTCTCAATCCTAAATATCTATGGCCCAAATACAAGGGCTCCTACATAAGTAAAAGAAACCTTACTAAAGCTCAAAGCACACATTGCACCCCACACAATAATAGTGGGAGATTTCAACACACCACTCTCATCAATGGACAGATCATGGAAACAGAAATTAAACAGTGATGTCAACAGACTAAGAGAAGTCATGAGCCAAATGGACTTAACGGATATTTATAGAACATTCTATCCTAAAGCAAAAGGATATACCTTCTTCTCAGCTCCTCATGGTACTTTCTCCAAAATTGACCATATAATTGGTCAAAAAACGGGCCTCAACAGGTACAGAAAGATAGAAGTAATCCCATGCGTGCTATCGGACCACCACGGCCTAAAACTGGTCTTCAATAACAATAAGGGAAGAATGCCCACATATACGTGGAAATTGAACAATACTCTACTCAATGATAACCTGGTCAAGGAAGAAATAAAGAAAGAAATTAAAAACTTTTTAGAATTTAATGAAAATGAAGATACAACATACCCAAACTTATGGGACACAATGAAAGCTGTGCTAAGAGGAAAACTCATAGCGCTGAGTGCCTGCAGAAAGAAACAGGAAAGAGCATATGTCAGCAGCTTGACAGCACACCTAAAAGCTCTAGAACAAAAAGAAGCAAATACACCCAGGAGGAGTAGAAGGCAGGAAATAATCAAACTCAGAGCTGAAATCAACCAAGTAGAAACAAAAAGGACCATAGAAAGAATCAACAGAACCAAAAGTTGGTTCTTTGAGAAAATCAACAAGATAGATAAACCCTTAGCCAGACTAACGAGAGGACACAGAGAGTGCGTCCAAATTAACAAAATCAGAAATGAAAAGGGAGACATAACAACAGATTCAGAGGAAATTCAAAAAATCATCAGATCTTACTATAAAAACCTATATTCAACAAAACTTGAAAATCTTCAGGAAATGGACAATTTCCTAGACAGATACCAGGTATCGAAGTTAATCAGGAACAGATAAACCAGTTAAACAACCCCATAACTCCTAAGGAAATAGAAGCAGTCATTAAAGGTCTCCCAACCAAAAAGAGCCCAGGTCCAGACGGGTTTAGTGCAGAATTCTATCAAACCTTCATAGAAGACCTCATACCAATATTATCCAAACTATTCCACAAAATTGAAACAGATGGAGCACTACCGAATTCCTTCTACGAAGCCACAATTACTCTTATACCTAAACCACACAAAGACCCAACAAAGAAAGAGAACTTCAGACCAATTTCCCTTATGAATATCGACGCAAAAATACTCAATAAAATTCTGGCAAACCGAATCCAAGAGCACATCAAAACAATCATCCACCATGATCAAGTAGGCTTCATCCCAGGCATGCAGGGATGGTTTAATATAAGGAAAACCATCAACGTGATCCATTATATAAACAAACTGAAAGAACAGAACCACATGATCATTTCATTAGATGCTGAGAAAGCATTTGACAAAATTCAACACCCCTTCATGATGAAAGTCCTGGAAAGAATAGGAATTCAAGGCCCATACCTAAACATAGTAAAAGCCATATACAGCAAACCAGTTGCTAACATTAAACTAAATGGAGGGAAACTTGAAGCAATCCCACTAAAATCAGGGACTAGACAAGGCTGCCCACTCTCTCCCTACTTATTCAATATAGTTCTTGAAGTTCTAGCCAGAGCAATCAGACAACAAAAGGAGATCAAGGGGATACAGATCGGAAAAGAAGAAGTCAAAATATCACTATTTGCAGATGACATGATAGTATATTTAAGTGAACCCAAAAGTTCCACCAGAGAACTACTAAAGCTGATAAACAACTTCAGCAAAGTGGCTGGGTATAAAATTAACTCAAATAAATCAGTTGCCTTCCTCTATACAAAAGAGAAACAAGCCGAGAAAGAAATTAGAGAAACGACACCCTTCATAATAGACCCAAATAATATAAAGTACCTCGGTGTGACTTTAACCAAGCAAGTAAAAGATCTGTACAATAAGAACTTCAAGACACTGAGGAAAGAAATTGAAGAAGACCTCAGAAGATGGAAAGATCTCCCATGCTCATGGATTGGCAGGATTAATATAGTAAAAATGGCCTTTTTACCAAAAGCAATCTACAGATTCAATGCAATCCCCATCAAAATACCAATCCAATTCTTCAAAGAGTTAGACAGAACAATTTGCAAATTCATCTGGAATAACAAAAAACCCAGGATAGCTAAAGCTATCCTCAACAATAAAAGGACTTCAGGGGGAATCACTATCCCTGAACTCAAGCAGTATTACAGAGCAATAGTGATAAAAACTGCATGGTATTGGTACAGAGACAGACAGATAGACCAATGGAATAGAATTGAAGACCCAGAAATGAACCCACACACCTATGGTCACTTGATTTTTGACAAAGGAGCCAAAACCATCCAATGGAAAAAAGATAGCATTTTCAGCAAAGGATGCTGGTTTAACTGGAGGGCAACATGTAGAAGAATGCAGATCGATCCATCCTTATCACCCTGTACAAAGCTTAAGTCCAAGTGGATCAAGGACCTCCACATCAAACCAGACACAATCAAACTAATAGAAGAAAAACTAGGGAAGCATCTGGAACACATGGGCACTGGAAAAAATTTCCTGAACAAAACACCAATGGCTTACGCTCTAAGATCAAGAATCGACAAATGGGATCTCATAAAACTGCAAAGCTTCTGTAAGGCAAAGGACACGGTGGTTAGGACAAAACGGCAACCAACAGATTGGGAAAAGATCTTTACCAATCCTACAACAGATAGAGGCCTTATATCCAAAATATATAAAGAATTCAAGAATTTAGACCGCAGGGAAACAAATAACCCTATTAAAAATGGGGTTCAGAGCTAAACAAAGAATTCACAGCTGAGGAATGCCGAATGGCTGAGAAACACCTAAAGAAATGTTCAACATCTTTAGTCATAAGGGAAATGCAAATCAAAACAACCCTGAGATTTCACCTCACACCAGTGCGATTGGCTAAGATCAAAAACTCAGGTGACAGCAGATGCTGGCGAGGATGTGGAGAAAGAGGAACACTCCTCCATTGTTGGTGGGATTGCAGACTGGTAAAACCATTCTGGAAATCAGTCTGGAGGTTCCTCAGAAAATTGGACATTGAACTGCCTGAGGATCCAGCTATACCTCTCTTGGGCATATACCCAAAAGATGCCTCAACATATAAAAGAGACACGTGCTCCACTATGTTCATCGCAGCCTTATTTATAATAGCCAGAAAATGGAAAGAACCCAGATGCCCTTCAACAGAGGAATGGATACAGAAAATGTGGTACATCTACACAATGGAATATTACTCAGCTATCAAAAACAACGAGTTTATGAAATTCGTAGGCAAATGGTTGGAACTGGAAAATATCATCCTGAGTGAGCTAACCCAATCACAGAAAGACATACATGGTATGCACTCATTGATAAGTGGCTATTAGCCCAAATGCTTGAATTACCCTAGATCCCTAGAACAAACGAAACTCAAGACGGATGATCAAAAGGTGAATGCTTCACTCCTTCTTTAAATGAGGAAAAAGAATACCCTTGGCTGGGAAGGGAGAGGCAAAGATTAAAACAGAGACTGAAGGAACACCCATTCAGAGCCTGCCCCACAGGTGGCCCATACATATACAGCCACCCAATTAGACAAGATGGATGAAGCAAAGAAGTGCAGGCCGACAGGAGCCGGATGTAGATCGCTCCTGAGAGACACAGCCAGAATACAGCAAATACAGAGGCAAATGCCAGCAGCAAACCACTGAACTGAGAATAGGTCCCCCGTTGAAGGAATCAGAGAAAGAACTGGAAGAGCTTGAAGGGGCTCGAGACCCCAAAAGACTGACCCTGGACTCTGACCCCATAGGTAGCAATGACTATCCTAGTAAGAGCACCAGTGGAAGGGGAAGCCCTGGGTCCTGCTAAGACTGAACCCCCAGTGAACTAGACTATGGGGGGAGGGCGGCAATGGGGGGAGGGATGGGAGGGGGACACCCATAAGGAAGGGGAGGGGGGAGGGGGATGTTTGCCCGGAAACCGGGAAAGGGAATAACACTTGAAATGTATATAAGAAATACTCAAGTTAATAAAAAAATAATAAAAAAAACAAACAAACAAAAAAAAAGAATAACAATGCCAACCAACCAGAGCTCCCAGGGTGTAAACCACTACCCAAAGACTATACATGGACTGACCCAGGGCTCCAACTACATATGTAGCAGAGGATGGCCTTGTTTGGGCACCAGTGGAAGGAGAAGCCCTTGGTCCTGCCAAGGTTGGACCCTCAGTCCAGGGGAATGTCGGGGAGGGGGGAGAGTGGGAGTTGATTGGGAGGGGAACACCTGTATAGAAGAAGGGAAGGGGAATTGGATAGGGGGCTTATGTCTGGGAAATCAATAAAATAAAGTCAACAGTAAAAAAAAAAGGCTATATATCATCTCTGTCAATGCAAAAGTTGTATTTATCTTTACAATATTTAAAATTGTCATGTAGTTTTCTCTGCAATGTGTCTTGTGAAAGGAATCTATGGAAACCTGGTGATAAACACCCTACATACTTTTTTTTAAAAAGGTGTTTGTTTGGTATGTGACAAGTAAGAAATAAATACATTAGAGATGAATAAAACTAAAACCATTGAGAGACTTATTAATTAGCAAGTCATTTGATAGTTTGGTGAAAGCAAAATGATATCAATTTCATACTCTAGTATATACTAAATAATAAGTTAAATCTCACATTTTTATTGCTGGAAAAAAAATAAATGTTTATAGTGCATGTTCAGTTTTTTTTTTTTTTGTATTAACTACTCTTATCCTAGCAAAGAAGAAAAGAGATGAAGATACTATCTGTCTTTGATAAATTTGATCATTGCACAATATAATTTTAAAGTTATTTAGGGGTTTTTATGTTACCTTTACTATCATTTACCTTAATTATTGAAATACTTGGCACTCTCACACATTTTGTTTCTAAGGAGCCTTGAGCTCTTTCAGCAGCAGCATATGTTTGAGCTCGACTTTGAGATGAGAGGCATCTGCAATGACTTTACCATTGCTACTTGTAAATGGAGGAGATCCTTGTGACTTTGTGAATTCCAGACTTAGTTGTTGTTATAAAAATATAAAAATAAAAAGAGTATTGTGGTTCTTTTACCCTGCTAGGTCCACACCGCGGTGCCCCAAGATATCTGCTGGAAACACATCCCAACTCCTCGACAGTCCAGAGTCTCCTGCCACCGCATACTTTCCTACACTCAAACCATCACTTAAAAGAACACACAACACAATAATCTTTGACCCAATTGGTAAGATATAATTGCCCACTTAAACATACAAAGCCCGGTACCATCCATCCCTTAGGAATATTAATAACAACCTGTAAATACACAGAGCAGAATCTTAACATCACCTGCCATGGCTTCTCCCTGTCTCCTCTTTGTCTCTTCCTCTCTGTCCTAGTCTCCTCCTCTTCCTTCAAACTTCTCTCCCACCCATCCTTCCTTCTCCTCCAATGACAGGCCTCCTTCTATCCTGTACCTGCCCCACACCTGTACATTACAAATTCAATGGAGAGGTTCTGGTGCAGTCACCTGAGTTCTAAGTACATGACTAGGCAGCTGACTTTGGGGCAGTGGAATTAGCATCAAAATACAGATAACTTCAGGGCAAACCACAACACAACAGTTGACAACCAAGGATCCCATCATGTGTGGTGACTCCATTTAAATTCCTCTCATTTATGTATGTATTTTAGAAAGCTTCTACAGTAGTAGTTTTCCATATGGATTTAGTGTTAGTTGTCTCTCCCCATATTCCCTACTTTACCCTGTTCTCCACCCTTTCCCCCTTTAATCCTTCTGTTTTAGCTCCTCTTTGTTTCCCATAGCATTTTACTCTGTTTCATTTTCCTTGGGAGATCCTCTCCTCCTGTAACCCCTTACCTTACCAGTTTTGGAACCTCTGTGGTATTTGGATATATATATATTCAATATCCCTTTTTACTCAGGGTGTTTTTTTTCTAAATCCATCCATTTACTTCAAAATTTCATTTTTTAACAACAGAAGAATATTCCATTTTGTAAATATATCACATTTTCAACATTCATTCAACAGTTGACAGACATTCAAAGCCTTTATATTATAGTGAGACTCTGTCTCAAAGGGGAATAAAATCAAAAACAAGCTACAATAGCACTTAAAACAAGGCTGGAGTTATGACTCAGTGGAAGCCACGCAAAGCTTTTAGTCTAATCATTTCAAACAAACCCCAAGGGCTGAAAAATGCAGTCTTCGCAATGAAAACTTTTGTCATGCAGAAATTTTCGCACTGTGACTCATCTAGAATTTTTGACTATATTTTAAAAAGTAATTTCAAATATATATTTGGTCTTCCCTTTTCAAGATCGGTTCTGGTACATCCATTGGTAATTTGTTCAGTCATCAAAGGAATCTAAAGTTGTTTTCATGTTTTAATCATGGTTATATATGCCAGTATCTACATACCTCTTTTACAGATGGAAAAAATGTTCAATATATGAATCTGACTCTACGTAGAAAGATTTTGTACTGTATTTACATAGTATGTTGTAGTATGAGTAATCTAGTCAGTAATCTTGACATGTCTACCTTCGGTGACCTGAATGACTAAGGTAATAAGATTGTTTTTTTGATTACAGACACAATTTTTTCCTTCCAGTTTGGATTGTTGTTGTGGTTTTCCCTGAAGTTATCTGTATTTTGATGCTAATTCCACTGCCCCAAGGACAGCTGCCTAGTCAAGGACTCAGGACTCATGTGACTTCACCAGAACCACCTCTCCATTGAATTTGTAAAGTACTGGTGAGGGGCAGGTACAGGATAGAAGGAGGCCTGTCATTGGAGGAGAAGGAAGGATGGGCGGGAGAGAAGTTTGAAGAAAGAGGAGGAGACTAGAGGAAGGAGGAGAGACAGGACAGAGGAGAGAGGGGAGAAGCCATGGCAGGTGATGTTAAGATTCTGCTCTGGGGGTTGGGGATTCTGCTCTGTGTATCTACAGGTTGTTATCAATGTTCCTAAGGGATGGATGGTCCCAGGCTTTGTATGTTTAAGTGGGCAATTATATCTTATCAATTGGGTCAAAGATTATTGTGTTCTGTGTTCTTTTATGTGAGGGTTTGAGTGTAGGAAAGTGTGAGGCTGGGATGAGTTTCCGCCAAGATACTTAGCAGATGTCATGGGACACCACTGTGCGGACCAAGCGGGATAAAAGACACCAATACACTTTTTTATTTTTATATTTTTACAACAACAGATTGTGTTTGCTGGTCAGATGAAGGCAATTAGAAAGGTCAGATAGAAATTAAAACCACTAATCAAAAATGAATGATATAAGAAATTATCTCACAAATGAAACCACAACATGAAACAACATTTATGATGAAAGCCAATTGATTGCGCAGCTTATCTTGTATACTAAGAATATTGGAATCTATAATAATCTAGAAAGAATTCATGTATGAATATTGTATTTTAAAGGCTAGATCTCAATTAGCAATGTGATTTTACTTGTATTAATTTGGATCAACAAAGATCTGTCAAGGTCAAATGTGACGTGGAAATATAAATAAGACTTTACATAGCATTGAGTTGGGTAATGAAATTTTTTTCAAGTTCAACGTTTTAAGGTGTCATGTGCCATAATTTACTCAATGAAGGGAATGAAGTGTAGTAAACTTTTACCATTTCACAAAGTTAAATGACTGGGGAAAATATTTATAAACCATGTTTCCTCAAAGAATGACAGCTAGGATAACAGGAAGATGGCTTATATAAATATATACATTACTGACTTTTTCAATGAGTCAGGAAAGCTAGTTTATTTACATTTCTTTGAACCTCTCTTTATTTACTTGAAAAGTGACACAATTGGATAAGTTAGTATCTACAGTTAGTATTTCTCAATTTGGCTTATTGTTACTTTTCTAAAGATGTATTTTTCATCTTTGTACTTTGTATTTCCCAGGAATCACTGTAAAAATGCCATTATGAAAAGCAGTGATTGCTAATAAATATAATGACGCTATGATCTCAAGACACTTCAAGAAATACTTTTCCCCAGAATATCCTCTCTATTATTCAAGAATTGAAAGAATTAGTTGTGAAGTCTTTTAAAGTAGGCTGCATGACTTAATGCCAGAAAAAAAATGACTTTCTGCTGCTAATCTTTTGATATGACACATCTGAAGGGTATTGTTTATACAGGGAAAGTTTGGTTGTTTATCTTACTTAATTGGAAATCATGCTGACATTAATATGATTTGAACATTCTATGTGAGTGGCATATAGTTATATGTGAAAGAATCTTGATTTTTTTCATCTGAAATGGTAAATCCAATTAGTAAAGTTATTAAAGTTCTGTGTTAAGAACCTTATTTCTGAGTTACAGTGATATGAGCAATTTAAAAATTTCCATGAAGGTGGCGCAGTTATGAGAAAAGGCTCCTGGCACCTCCTCAGTTTCCAAGTAGATCTGAGCAAATAGTGAGACTGTGACATTCTAATTTAGTACAGTTTGCTTGCTATTGTAGTTTATGCTGTTAAAGTCCCTTGTAATTCCTCTGGCCAAATTAGTGTTACAAAGACAGATTTTACAAAATTCTCTAGATGTTAAGTGTACTTATATCATAGTTATGAGCATTCATCACAGCCAAGTTTATACTCTTCCTAATCCTGTAATATAGGTTAAGTTTCTTCTTTGATATTAGAATACTTATCTCGATTTGCTTACTGAAGACACTCTCTACTCATGTTGGCTTCCATAACTATGGGTTTTGGTACAAGAGAAATTAGAGAACTTTTTCTTTGTTTCCTCTTGCACGTGTGTGTGTGTGTGTGTGTTTGTGTGTATGCATGCATAAAAATGGAAACAAATTTGTACGCTAGCATAGATGGTATATTGGAGGACTTGTAGGCAGGAAAAGAAATATATATATATATATTCTATTGTTTAATGTATTTAATCATATTATTGTTTGTGGCTTTTTCTTTTCTTTTATGTATTTATTTTTAAATTATTTTTTTACACTCCAGATTTTTATTTTATTTTTGAGATTGCTTTAATTACACTTACCCCTTTCTTTTCCTCCCTGAAAATACTCTCATATATCTTCCATACTCTCAACAAATTAATTTTGTCTTTCCAATGATACATATATAATATACACAAATACACATGCATACATATACATATATATTCCTAAATATATCCTGTTGAGTCCATATAATGTCTTGTATGTATGTTTTTAGGGGTCACAACTTAGCACCAATTTATGTGTTCTTCCCTGTCTGCTGAAACCAAATATTTTTCCAACCATGAGTAGGAGGAACAGATTAGGAACAGAATGAGCCCTACTGTTGTGTGCTTTATAGTCTGGTACATTACATAATGGAGAGAGAAACCCAAATCTAGACAGATACTCCATAAGCATGCCTGTAGGTTATGTGGCTTGAGATAACATTTCTGAAGTTTACACTCTTGTTTCTCTCTTTCCATTTCTGGAATCTTCTTTGTCCATGGCATAAACTTACTTGCAGGGATTCTTTTTCAGTCTACTTTAATATTAGATGAGCCCAAGAGTTTTTAAACACAATCATCCTTAACCTGCAAGTAAAATCATTATCTTTGCTGCCGCTTGTCAAACACTGTATCTGTAATAGTTCTTTATGTTTCTATGACTTAGCTTATGATCTGGGAAAGCAAGCAGAAAGAGGGAAGGACCATAAAGAACATACTAGGCTATTAAATCATTTTTTAAAATTGTTTGAATTTTATTTATGTTTGATAATTGTTGCAAGACCAATGGTACTCACTAAAGATAGAATTGTTAGGAATCACAGTACTAGGCTGGGCCACCTATTTGTGGATTGATTTTTTTAGAGATATATTTTACAATTCAGTAAAGAATATGGGAAATATTGATTAGACATTGTTTTTAGATTGGGGATGTTCAGTGAGACGCTGAAGCAACAGAAAGTCTAAGGATTATCCATTGTTTTGCTAAATTCAATATTATACTTCTGGGTGATCTATTTTTCTAGAATCTTCTCTCGGAAACTCTTCTACTGTGCTGACTGCCAAAGTCTTTGGCACGAATGCCCATTCTTAGAGAATTCTGGTAAGAACAAAAAAAGCATATAATCAATCTTTCCCTAATCTCTCTGTCTGCCTGTCTGTCTATCATTTATCCTCTACCATTTATTTATCTCCACCTATCTGCCTATCATCTGTCTATGAGGCCAGAAAGCCACGTGACAGGAGAAGCTAGTCCAGTGCAAGAGTGAAATCCAAACCAGAATATCTCATCCTGAGACTGGCAGGAGGAAGACTGTTTTCCTCTGTGCTCTGGGCCTGTATGTTACCTCTACCACTCTTCAGCACACTACACCTCCACCACCCTTCAGTGGTCTGGTGGCCAAATTATAGGTTTAACTACCTCTCTTCGATAGGGACTTGCTGAAGCAAGCACCTGGAATTCCTCTTTATGTTAATGAAGCATTCCCAGCACCTCAGCCCCAGGCAGCATCTCAGTTCCAGCCAACAATATACACTTGCCTCCAAACTCCTACCCACTCAAGATTTTTTTTTTATTAACTTGAGTATTTCTTATATACATTTCGAGTGTTATTCCCTTTCCCGGTTTCCGGGCAAACATCCCCCTCCCCCCTCCCCTTCCTTATGGGTGTTCCCCTCCCAACCCTCCCCCCATTGCCGCCCTCCCCCCATAGACTAGTTCATTGGGGGTTCAGTCTTAGCAGGACCCAGGGCTTCCCCTTCCACTGGTGCTCTTACTAGGATATTCATTGCTACCTATGGGGTCAGAGTCCAGGGTCAGTCCATGTATAGTCTTTAGGTAGTGGCTTAGTCCCTGGAAGCTCTGGTTGCTTGGCATTGTTGTACTTTTGGGGTCTCGAGCCCCTTCAAGCTCTTCCAGTTCTTTCTCTGATTCCTTCGACGGGGGACCTATTCTCAGTTCAGTGGTTTGCTGCTGGCATTCGCCTCTGTATTTGCTGTATTCTGGCTGTGTCTCTCAGGAGCGATCTACATCCGGCTCCTGTCGGTCTGCACTTCTTTGCTTCATCCATCTTGTCCAATTGGGTGGCTGTATATGTATGGGCCACTCAAGATTTATATAACTCTTCTTACCCCCAAAAAAGGAGGGCTGCAAAACTGTCTCTACCTCACTCATCCCTGTGGTAATCCTGGTTAAACCTCCTGGCTCTGTTAAGCTTCATTCCATTCAGTCTAGTCTGGAAAGAGGGCAGAATCAGAATGCGCCTGCATTTATCTATCTGTATCTATTATTTTCTATCTTTTTACTATCTTTTAAACTATTTTTAACTCTACAGCAAGAGAATTTTGATTGTTCACATCTGGATAGCTTATTTAAGCAAGATAACTGATTTTTTTTATTTTAAAAATATATTTTAAAACGTTGATAAATCAGTTTTTCCCCATAATCTATAAAAATAAGGTACTTTTTAAAATATAGAGTAATGAGTGACTGCAACACAGAACCCAGAAAACATATCAGATAACTACACAGATCTCACCCACAAATGTTTGGATCCCAGTTATTTCAAGTCTTGGCAGTAGAGTCCTCAGGGGACACAAGGAAAAGGAAGGTTTGTAGGGCGATGCCTTGTGGTCTTACATGTCCATATCACCAATGAGAGACGGCCATGAGGGGGTTGATCATTATTCTGCTTTAAGTGAGGTCTCAGATTTTCTTCTTTGTTTGAGCAGAAATTAGAAACACACACACACACACACACACACACACACACACACACACACACACACGCATATATATATATATCTCCCAAAATTCATATTATAGTCTGGTATCTCCTTTTTTGTTTGTTTTAGTACTCTACTTTTTGTAGGTTATACAAAGCCGCTGAGCAGGTAGAACCTTTAGCTTGATTTCTTTCAGCAATAAACTGTATGTAAGACCGACTTATACGTTTATTTGTTGAGTAAGTCAAGCTTTCTCCTTGGTCTTGAGTTGCCTTGTATATGATTGAAAGTTTTGTGTCTCTTCAATGCAGACACATTGGCCTCCTTCAAAAGAAAAGAAAAGAAATGAGAAGAGCAGCGGATGTGAGGCTGTCTCGGGACCTGCACCTCCAGCTCTGCTATGACTTTATGTGTGAGCCTTCCCACAACTTAGGATTTAATACTTTCTTTTGGATTTTCTTTTCTGAGGGTCTAATGAGCCTTGTTTAGCAAACATGAGATGACCTGTTTACTAAACTAGGGGAAAAATGTCTGATGTCTTGGTGCCAATGTCTCTGAGTGACCTGAGTCAAAGAGACTTAATCCCCCCTTTCTTATTACATACCAAGTCTCGTTTTAGTCAACAAAGGGTCCTCATATGCCTGTTCACAATTAGTTGAGGATGATCATCTTTCTCTGTGATGAACTTGTTTATAAATTTGAGCTCATACAATTTTTCGAAGGATTTAAATTCTTGATTCCAACCTAAACAAATTAATCAGTTCACACAGGTGAATGGTGACTTAAGAAACACAATCTCAAATAAAGTGTTTATTTCTTCTTGCTGAATGAAAGCACAACTTTATTTTCTCTTGTAGTATTTACTGCACAGAACATATAAATCCTTTCCCCCTTTCTTAAAAGCAAAAGAAGACAAAAAGAAGACAACAGAAAAAACAAAATCCTATAAAAAAAATCTTTCTAATAAGTCACTAAGACTTTTGCCTGGGTTACAATAAAGACTATATTTCTCAAGGATTTTAGGGCTTTGTCTTTGAAATTTAAGATAAAGTCAGATAATGCCAGTATCATTGTGCCTCCACTGAAGAATAATTTCCATGGGCTCTTTCTCCAATACAAACTCCTATCATAAAGATAGAGCTCAATTTTATTTATATAAAGTCAGGTAATTAATACACATAGTCACCCCAATTACCAGGCTGATGAAGCATCAACAGAGCAATAAATAAAAGTGATGTTCTGTCATGCATGAGGGCTAGTTGTTGTCTTATGAACATACATGAGAACATATATGTTGGCATGTGCACCTGACTCTATATAAAAATTGAAGGTGTGTGTAATCTTTTCCATCTGTAAATTTCAGTGACTGCCAAAAATATACTGCTTTAATTTTACTCGAAAGAAATATAATTTTTCTTTTTCTGTTACCTTTCCAGGCATGCTTTATCATTAGAGTAGTTTTCTTTAATTATATTTCTCCAACTGTGATGCCTGTGAAATCATTTTAAATAACAATGATGTTCTTAGGTAGTGCTGGTAATGAACAGCATATGTCTTGTTCAGGAGAACATAAGTTTCCAAATATCCAGCAAGAATTGATCTAAATTTCACTTGTTAAACATCAGGGCAATATTTATCACTCTTATGCCTGATAGGAGTTCAGGGATAATATTTAAACATGTTAAGATAAATATGTTACCATTTTACCAAGTTCTAATCTCAGGAGGCAACATAATAAAAAGTACAGAGTCTTTGGGGAATAGTCTGTTAGGGCTTTATTTCTGTTCTCTCTTCTGTCAGGGAAACTTGTACTTTCCACCTAACCCCATTCAGCCTTGGTTTCTTCACTTAGAAAATCAAGTTTAGCTTCCTGGTTGCTGCCGCTGCAGAGAGCCCGTGGGGAGCACCCCACGAGCGAACCTGAGCCTCGGGACCACAGGTAAGACCAAATTTTCTGCTGCAAGAAAGCTGCCTGGTGAGCTTGGGACACAGGAAAGCAGAATTTCTCTAGGACCGGGCACGTTCTGTGTTTACCGGAAGTCCCACACCCGCGGATCCCGGCCCGCAGCAGCTCTCTGCTCCCAGGCCCGGTGAGAGAGAGACCCAACCGCCTGGTCAGGTGGGCACTCCTGAGGCTGCAGAGCAGAAAAGACCACCAACTCTGCTCACCCCTGCCCACATCCCTGGCCCAAGAGGAAACTGTATAAGGCCTCTGGGCTCCCGTGGGGAAGGGCCCAGGAGCGGCAGGACCCCTGTGCCTGAGACACCGCCGGAACCTGAAAGAAACAGACCAGATAAACAGTTCTCTGCACCCAAATCCCGTGGGAGGGAGAGCTAAACCTTCAGAGAGGCAGACAAGCCTGGGAAACCAGAAGTGACTGCTCCCTGCACACACATCTCGGACGCCAGAGGAAAAAGCCAAAGACCATCTGGAACCCTGGTGCACTGAAGCTCCCGGAAGGGGCGGCACAGGTCTTCCTGGTTGCTGCCGCTGCAGAGAGCCCGTGGGCAGCACCCCACGAGCGAACCTGAGCCTCGGGACCACAGGTAAGACCAAATTTTCTGCTGCAAGAAAGCTGCCTGGTGAACTCAAGACAAAGGCCCACAGGAACAGCTGAAGACCTGTAGAGAGGAAAAACTACACGCCAGAAAGCAGAACACTCTGTCCCCATAACTGACTGAAAGAGAGGAAAACAGGTCTACAACACTCCTGTCAC
This sequence comes from Rattus norvegicus, assembly GCF_021556685.1. Lineage (NCBI taxonomy): Eukaryota > Metazoa > Chordata > Mammalia > Rodentia > Muridae > Rattus > Rattus norvegicus. The sequence continues at coordinate 59,492,162 of NC_141540.1, read as the reverse complement.
ACAGGCTTATAGGACAGTCTAGCCACTGTCAGAAATAGCAGAACAAAGTAACACTAGAGATAATCTGATGGCGAGAGGCAAGCGCAGGAACCCAAGCAACAGAAACCAAGACTACATGCCATCATCGGAGCCCAATTCTCCCACCAAAACAAACATGGAATATCCAAACACACCAGAAAAGCAAGATCTAGTTACAAAATCATATTTGATCATGATGCTGGAGGACTTCAAGAAAGACATGAACACACTTAGGGAAGCACAGGAAAACATTAATAAACAAGTAAAAGCCTACAGAGAGGAATCGCAAAAATCCCTGAAAGAATTCAAGGAAAACACAATCAAACAGTTGAAGGAATTAAAAATGGAAATAGAAGCAATCAAGAAAGAACACATGGAAACAACCCTGGATATAGAAAACCAAAAGAAGAGACAAGGAGCTGTAGATACAAGCCTCACCAACAGAATTCAAGAGATGGAAGAGAGAATCTCAGGAGCAGAAGATTCCATAGAAATCATTGACTCAACTGTCAAAGATAATGTAAAGCGGAAAAAGCTACTGGTCCAAAACATACAGGAAATCCAGGACTCAATGAGAAGATCAAACCTAAGGATAATAGGTATAGAAGAGAGTGAAGACTCCCAGCTCAAAGGACCAGTAAATATCTTCAACAAAATCATAGAAGAAAACTTCCCTAACCTAAAAAAAGAGATACCCATAGACATACAAGAAGCCTACAGAACTCCAAATAGATTGGACCAGAAAAGAAACACCTCCCGTCACATAATTGTCAAAACACCAAACGCACAAAATAAAGAAAGAATATTAAAAGCAGTAAGGGAAAAAGGTCAAGTAACATATAAAGGGAGACCTATCAGAATCACACCAGACTTCTCGCCAGAAACTATGAAGGCCAGAAGATCCTGGACTGATGTCATACAGACCCTAAGAGAACACAAATGCCAGCCCAGGTTACTGTATCCAGCAAAACTCTCAATTAACATTGATGGAGAAACCAAGATATTCCATGACAAAACCAAATTTACACAATATCTTTCTACAAATCCAGCACTACAAAGGATAATAAATGGTAAAGCCCAACATAAGGAGGCAAGCTATACCCTAGAAGAAGCAAGAAACTAATCGTCTTGGCAACAAAACAAAGAGAATGAAAGCACACAAACATAACCTCACATCCAAATATGAATATAAAGGGAAGCAATAATCACTATTCCTTAATATCTCTCAATATCAATGGCCTCAACTCCCCAATAAAAAGACATAGATTAACAAACTGGATACGCAACGAGGACCCTGCATTCTGCTGCCTACAGGAAACACACCTCAGAGACAAAGACAGACACTACCTCAGAGTGAAAGGCTGGAAAACAACTTTCCAAGCAAATGGTCAGAAGAAGCAAGCTGGAGTAGCCATTCTAATATCAAATAAAATCAATTTTCAACTAAAAGTCATCAAAAAAGATAAGGAAGGACACTTCATATTCATCAAAGGAAAAATCCACCAAGATGAACTCTCAATCCTAAATATCTATGCCCCAAATACAAGGGCACCTACATACGTAAAAGAAACCTTACTAAAGCTCAAAACACACATAGTACCTCACACAATAATAGTGGGAGATTTCAACACCCCACTCTCATCAATGGACAGATCATGGAAACAGAAATTAAACAGTGATGTCGACAGTCTAAGAGAAGTCATGAGCCAAATGGACTTAACGGATATTTATAGAACATTCTATCCTAAAGCAAAAGGATATACCTTCTTCTCAGCTCCTCATGGTACTTTCTCCAAAATTGACCATATAATTGGTCAAAAAACGGGCCTCAACAGGTACAGAAAGATAGAGATAATCCCATGCATGCTATCGGACCACCACGGCCTAAAACTGGTCTTCAATAACAATAAGGGAAGAATGCCCACATATACGTGGAAATTGAACAATGCTCTACTCAATGATAACCTGGTCAAGGAAGAAATAAAGAAAGAAATTAAAAACTTTTTAGAATTTAATGAAAATGAAGATACAACATACCCAAACTTATGGGACACAAGGAAAGCTGTGCTAAGAGGAAAACTCATAGCGCTGAGTGCCTGCAGAAAGAAACAGGAAAGAGCATATGTCAGCAGCTTGACAGCACACCTAAAAGCTCTAGAACAAAAAGAAGCAAATACACCCAGGAGGAGTAGAAGGCAGGAAATAATCAAACTCAGAGCTGAAATCAACCAAGTAGAAACAAAAAGGACCATAGAAAGAATCAACAGAACCAAAAGTTGGTTCTTTGAGAAAATCAACAAGATAGATAAACCCTTAGCCAGACTAACGAGAGGACACAGAGAGTGCGTCCAAATTAACACAATTAGAAATGAAAAGGGAGACATAACTACAGATTCAGAGGAAATTCAAAAAATCATCAGATCTTACTATAAAAACCTATATTCAACAAAATTTGAAAATCTTCAGGAAATGGACAATTTCCTAGACAGATACCAGGTATCGAAGTTAAATCAGGAACAGATAAACCAGTTAAACAACCCCATAACTCCTAAGGAAATAGAAGCAGTCATTAAAGGTCTTCCAACCAAAAAGAGCCCAGGTCCAGACGGGTTTAGTGCAGAATTCTATCAAACCTTCATAGAAGACCTCATACCAATATTATCCAAACTATTCCACAAAATTGAAACAGATGGAGCACTACCGAATTCCTTCTACGAAGCCACAATTACTCTTATACCTAAACCACACAAAGACACAACAAAGAAAGAGAACTTCAGACCAATTTCCCTTATGAATATCGACGCAAAAATACTCAATAAAATTCTGGCAAACCGAATTCAAGAGCACATCAAAACAATCATCCACCATGATCAAGTAGGCTTCATCCCAGGCATGCAGGGATGGTTTAATATACGGAAAACCATCAACGTGATCCATCATATAAACAAACTGAAAGAACAAAACCACATGATCATTTCATTAGATGCTGAGAAAGCATTTGACAAAATTCAACACCCCTTCATGATAAAAGTCCTGGAAAGAATAGGAATTCAAGGCCCATACCTAAACATAGTAAAAGCCATATACAGCAAACCAGTTGCTAACATTAAACTAAATGGAGAGAAACTCGAAGCAATCCCACTAAAATCAGGGACTAGACAAGGCTGCCCACTCTCTCCCTACTTATTCAATATAGTTCTTGAAGTTCTAGCCAGAGCAATCAGACAACAAAAGGAGATCAAGGGGATACAGATCGGAAAAGAAGAAGTCAAAATATCACTATTTGCAGATGACATGATAGTATATTTAAGGGATCCCAAAAGTTCCACCAGAGAACTACTAAAGCTGATAAACAACTTCAGCAAAGTGGCTGGGTATAAAATTAACTCAAATAAATCAGTTGCCTTCCTCTATACAAAAGAGAAACAAGCCGAGAAAGAAATTAGGGAAACGACACCCTTCATAATAGACCCAAATAATATAAAGTACCTCGGTGTGACTTTAACCAAGCAAGTAAAAGATCTGTACAATAAGAACTTCAAGACACTGAGGAAAGAAATTGAAGAAGACCTCAGAAGATGGAAAGATCTCCCATGCTCATGGATTGGCAGGATTAATATAGTAAAAATGGCCATTTTACCAAAAGCAATCTACAGATTCAATGCAATCCCCATCAAAATACCAATCCAATTCTTCAAAGAGTTAGACAGAACAATTTGCAAATTCATCTGGAATAACAAAAAACCCAGGATAGCTAAAGCTATCCTCAACAATAAAAGGACTTCAGGGGGAATCACTATCCCTGAACTCAAGCAGTATTACAGAGCAATAGTGATAAAAACTGCATGGTATTGGTACAGACACAGACAGATAGACCAATGGAATAGAATTGAAGACCCAGAAATGAACCCACACACCTATGGTCACTTGATTTTTGACAAAGGAGCCAAAACCATCCAATGGAAAAAAGATAGCATTTTCAGCAAATGGTGCTGGTTCAACTGGAGGGCAACATGTAGAAGAATGCAGATCGATCCATGCTTATCACCCTGTACAAAGCTTAAGTCCAAGTGGATCAAGGACCTCCACATCAAACCAGACACACTCAAACTAATAGAAGAAAAACTAGGGAAGCATCTGGAACACATGGGCACTGGAAAAAATTTCCTGAACAAAACACCAATGGCTTATCCTCTAAGATCAAGAATCGACAAATGGGATCTCATAAAACTGCAAAGCTTCTGTAAGGCAAAGGACACGGTGGTTAGGACAAAACGGCAACCAACAGATTGGGAAAAGATCTTTACCAATCCTACAACAGATAGAGGCCTTATATCCAAAATATATAAAGAACTCAAGAATTTAGACCGCAGGGAAACAAATAACCCTATTAAAAAATGGGGTTCAGAGCTAAACAAAGAATTCACAGCTGAGGAATGCCGAATGGCTGAGAAACACCTAAAGAAATGTTCAACATCTTTAGTCATAAGGGAAATGCAAATCAAAACAACCCTGAGATTTCACCTCACACCAGTGAGAATGGCTAAGATCAAAAACTCAGGTGACAGCAGATGCTGGCGAGGATGTGGAGAAAGAGGAACACTCCTCCATTGTTGGTGGGATTGCAGACTGGTAAAACCATTCTGGAAATCAGTCTGGAGGTTCCTCAGAAAATTGGACATTGAACTGCCTGAGGATCCAGCTATACCTCTCTTGGGCATATACCCAAAAGATGCCTCAACATATAAAAGAGACACGTGCTCCACTATGTTCATCGCAGCCTTATTTATAATAGCCAGAAAATGGAAAGAACCCAGATGCCCTTCAACAGAGGAATGGATACAGAAAATGTGGTACATCTACACAATGGAATATTACTCAGCTATCAAAAACAACGAGTTTATGAAATTCGTAGGCAAATGGTTGGAACTGGAAAATATCATCCTGAGTGAGCTAACCCAATCACAGAAAGACATACATGGTATGCACTCATTGATAAGTGGCTATTACCCCAAATGCTTGAATTACCCTAGATCCCTAGAACAAAGGAAACTCAAGACGGATGATCAAAATGTGAATGCTTCACTCCTTCTTTAAATGAGGAAAAAGAATACCCTTGGCAGGGAAGGGAGAGGCAAAGATTAAAACAGAGACTTAAGGAACACCCATTTAGAGCCTGCCCCACATGTGGCCCATACATATACAGCCACCCAATTAGACAAGATGGATGAAGCAAAGAAGTGCAGACCCACAGGAGCCGGATGTAGATCGCTCCTGAGAGACACAGCCAGAATACAGCAAATACAGAGGCAAATGCCAGCAGCAAACCACTGAACTGAGAATAGGTCCCCTATTGAAGGAATCAGAGAAAGAACTGGAAGAGCTTGAAGGGGCTCGAGACCCCAAAAGTACAACAATGCCAAGCAACCAGAGCTTCCAGGGACTAAGCCACTACCTAAAGACTATACATGGACTGACCCTGGACTCTGACCCCATAGGTAGCAATGAATATCCTAGTAAGAGCAGCAGTGGAAGGGGAAGCCCTGGGTCCTGCTAAGACTGAACCCCCAGTGAACTAGACTATGGGGGGAGGGTGGCAATGGGGGGAGGGTTGGGAGGGGAACACCCATAAGGAAGGGGAGGGGGGAGGGGGATTTTGCCCGGAAACCGGGAAAGGGAATAACACTTGAAATGTATATAAGAAATACTCAAGTTAATAAAAAAAAAAAAAAAAAGAATAGAAGGGGATGGGAAGGAAAGTCTAAAGAAAGTACTTGGCAGGAGTAATAACTAACACTGAGCATGCATGAAAAGTCTATATGGAAGCCTACTATATTATAAACTTATTAAAATTATGTTAAAAGTGACCAGAGGGTGCCCTCTATCACTGTTTTCAGAAGTCACAGGTAACAAAATACCAAATGCCAAGTCTGGGATACGTTACTATGAGTTTGGTTAGGGAGGTCCCAGGGCCTCCCAAAATAACATAATGGGTTGTTGTTGTTCTTGGATACTCAAAAAAAACCAAAAACCTGATGGTAAGACCATTCCAATAAAGACTGTTTTGATCTGCAAAAAAAAAAAAAAAAAAAAAAAAAAAAAGAAAATCAAGTTTAATTGTTCCTGTCTGCTGGGCGTAATATGACCTTAAAATAACCAGTGTGAAGTGGTTAGTTCAGAACCTGTTGCATACGCAGTTCTCAACATATAATTGTTATAATTAGTCTTTATACCCAAAGGTTTCTCACTCTTAATTATGAAATTAGAACTTCAGTCTTTTTTTTTTTCTCTCTCTCAAAGGCCACTCAATCACTAAGCTTCGTTCATTAAAATGCAAATACCTCCTGGCTAAGATTACCTTCTAAGCTAATTTTAACACCTTGTAAGTAATAGTTTCTAATGGATGAGCTATCTGAAAGAACAATTGTAGTGAGCAAAAATGCTACTGGTGGTGGGATGGAAGCATTCCCTGGTGTGATGATTGTGGAGATCAGAAGAGAGAGAGAGGGCGAAAGGAGCTGTACACTGGGGCTGTGAGTTGACCCTTGATATTTTACAAGCTTGACTCATAGTATCCGTAAAGAACAGGTCGTGTGAATACCAATTAAGACAATATATTCTTCTATTTACTTGGGATAGTCGGCCCCTAGTTACTACATCCGTGCCATGTTTATAAGATTCCTCAGGCTTATCATAGTTGTTGACTTAGTGCAGTTATCTCACGCTCTTCCTACATTCCGACTTAATGCTTTAGTCCTAAGAGTTTTCTCCTCCACCCTGTGAGTGAGAACTTGTGTGTGTCTCTGACATTCCAGGAACCAGACTAAGGAAAAATGTATTCCTAAGGCTCAATCACATTGTATTGGCCTTTGACCTTAAGTTAGGTCAAAATGTGGCATCTCCTTGTGTAAAGAAGATAAAGAAGCAAAGACTTTCAAGGAGATGACTCACTTCGCCTCCATGAAGTAAACTAGGGTGTCTGTCTGGATCCTCTATGAAGGCAGATCAAATATGGGCCTATTCATGAAAACAAGACATTGGATTGTTGTAAGTAAACCTTAGGAGGAAACCCACAAACAGGCTCACAGAAACAAGCACGATCTGATGACGATTAACAGAAACATTTCCACAGATATTCTTTTGATTGTTAGGCTTCCAAGTACTCAAATTTGTTCATCTTCTAAACATGCAGAAAGCTCAAGAAGGCAGTGGCATGTTTTGTTTTGAGCAATCATGCCAGAAGCAAATGATTACTTATATGGTGAAAAGATTCTATCTGTATTGTTGCAGATGCTACTGTGCCCCCTTTTTCAGACCCCCATAAGCATAAATACTGAGAACCTGATGGGTGTGAGAGATGAAGAAGCAGTTTCAAGTGTCTGATCCTGGAGGGAGAGAAGAAAGGCAAACAGCTGTGGTTTTTTCTGAAGGAAGCACAATATGGAGTTTCTTTACCTACTATGTTAGTTTTAATACAAATCAGTCTGTGCTTGTGGGTTCCCAGTAATTGTAGATTCGCTTTGAATTTGAAAATAAAAGGTGCCTATTAGGACATCCTTAATGACAGTCATTTGTGAGCTTTGGGAAGCTGCATATCACACTCGGGACATGGTCTTCAAACAGCTGCTGGGAACCTCCTACCTCATCTTTTCTTGAGTCACTAGTGCTAATTTAAGAGTCGGACCAATTTCTGAGATGTTTAATATGGGGTCTGCAACAGAGATCAGAGCTTATCCATTACTCTCAGTCTTGTAATTTTAATTTAGTCCATGTTTCCTCAAATTGGGAAAAACAACAAAACAAAATAGAACCAGAAACAACAAAATGGAAACAGAGCAAGCATTGCCAGCTAGCAGCTTCTCATTCTGAAGTGAAGGCCATGGCATGCCAATGAAGAGAATGGTTGGCGACACTGAGTTACAGTTTCCAGTGGAGTGCTGTGATTTTTCAGTTATGTTCTCTCAAGATAGTAAAAATCCATTGTAAGAAGTTGATAGAAGGGAGGGAGAGCTAAACCTACAGAGAGGCAGACACGCCTGGGAAACCAGAAGAGACTGTACTCTGCGCACATCCAGATGCCAGAGGAAAACACCAAACGCCATCTGGAACCCTGGTGCACGGAGGCTCCCAGAAAGAGCGGCGCAGATCTCCTTGGTTGCTGCCGCCGCGGAGAGGACTTAGGCAGTACCCCACGAGCACACTTGAGCCTCAGAACCTCAGGGGAGGGCCCAGGAGCGGCAGGACCCCTGCGCCTGAGACACCGCCGGAACCTGAAGGAAACAGACCAGATAAACAGTTCTCTGCACCCAAATCCCATGGGAGGGAGAGCTAAACCTACAGAGAGGCAGACACGCCTGGGAAACCAGAAGAGACTGCACTCTGCGCACATCCAGACGCCAGAGGAAAACACCAAACGCCATCTGGAACCCTGGTGCACGGAGGCTCCCTGAAACAGCAGCGCAGATCTTCTCAGTTGTTGCCGCCACGGAGAGGACTTAGGCAGTACCCCACGAGCACACTTAAGCCTCGGAACCTCAGGTAGGACCAACTTTTCCCCTGCAAGTGACCTGCCTGGTGAACTCAAGACACAGGCCCACAGGAGCAGCTGAAGACCTGTAGAGAGGAAAAACTACACGCCCGAAAGCAGAACACTCTGTCCCCATAACTGGCTGAAAGAAAACAGGAAAACAGGTCTACAGCACTACTGACACACAGGCTTATAGGACAGTCTAGCCACTGTCAGAAATAGCAGAACAAAGTAACACTAGAGATAATCTGATGGCGAGAGGCAAGCGCAGGAACCCAAGCAACAGAAACCAAGACTACATGGCATCATCGGAGCCCAATTCTCCCACCAAAATAAACATGGAATATCCAAACACACCAGAAAAGCAAGATCTAGTTTCAAAATCATATTTGATCATGATGCTGGAGGACTTCAAGAAAGACGTGAAGAACTCCCTTAGAGAACAAGTAGAAGCCTACAAAGAGGAATCGCAAAAATGCCTGAAAGAATTCCAGGAAAACACAATCAAACAGTTGAAGGAATTAAAAATGGAAATAGAAGCAATCAAGAAAGAACACATGGAAACAACCCAGGATATAGAAAATCAAAAGAAGAGACAAGGAGCTGTAGATAGAAGCTTCACCAACAGAATATAAGAGATGGAAGAGAGAATCTCGGGAGCAGAAGATTCCCTAGAAATCATTGACTCAACTGTCAAAGATAATGTAAAGCAGAAAAAGCTACTGGTCCAAAACATACAGGAAATCCAGGACTCAGTGAGAAGATCAAACCTAAGGATAATAGGTATAGAAGAGAGTGAAGACTCCCAGCTCAAAGGACCAGTAAATATCTTCAACAAAATCATAGAAGAAAACTTCCCTAACCTAAAAAAGAGATACCCATAGGCATACAAGAAGCCTACAGAACTCCAAATAGATTGGACCAGAAAAGAAACACCTCCCGTCACATAATAGTCAAAACACCAAACGCACAAAATAAAGAAAGAATATTAAAAGCAGTAAGGGAAAAAGGTCAAGTAACATATAAAGGCAGACCTATCAGAATCACACCAGACTTTTCGCCAGAAACTATGAAGGCCAGAAGATCCTGGACAGATGTCATACAGATCCTAAGAGAACACAAGTGCCAGCCCAGGTTACTGTATCCTGCAAAACTCTCAATTAACATAGATGGAGAAACCAAGATATTCCATGACAAAACCAAATTTACACAATATCTTTCTACAAATCCAGCACTACAAAGGATAATACAGGGTAAAGCCCAACATAAGGAGGCAAGCTATACCCTAGAAGAAGCAAGAAACTAATCGTCTTGGCAACAAAACAAAGAGAAGAAAAAGACACAAACATAACCTCACATCCAAATATGAATATAACAGGAAGCAATAATCACTATTCCTTAATATCTCTCAACATCAATGGCCTCAACTCCCTAATAAAAAGACATAGATTAACAAACTGGATACGCAACGAGGACCCTGCATTCTGCTGCCTACAGGAAACACACCTCAGAGACAAAGACAGACACTACCTCAGTGTGAAAGGCTGGAAAACAACTTTCCAAGCAAATGGTCAGAAGAAGCAAGCTGGAGTAGCCATTCTAATATCAAATAAAATCAATTTCCAACTAAAAGTCATCAAAAAAGATAAGGAAGGACACTTCATATTCATCAAAGCAATAATCCACCAAGATGAACTCTCAATCCTAAATATCTATGCCCCAAATACAAGGGCACCTACATACGTAAAAGAAACTTTACTAAAGCTCAAAACACACATTGCACCTCACACAATAATAGTGGGAGATTTCAACACCCCACTCTCATCAGTGGACAGATCATGGAAACAGAAATTACACAGAGACGTAGACAGACTAAGAGAAGTCATGAGACCAATGGACTTAACAGATATTTATAGAACATTCTATCCTAAAGCAAAAGGATATACCTTCTTCTCAGGTCCTCATGGTACTTTCTCCAAAATTGACCATATAGTTGGTGAAAAAACGGGCCTCAACAGGTACAGAAAGATAGAAATAATCCCCTGCGTGCTATCAGACCACCACGGCCTAAAACTGGTCTTCAATAACAATAATGGAAGAATGCCCACATATACGTGGAAATTGAACAATGCTCTACTCAATGATAACCTAGTCAAGGAAGAAATAAAGAAAGAAATTAAAAACCTTTAGAATTTAATGAAAATGATGGTACAACATACCCAAACTTATGGGACACAATGAAAGCTGTGCTAAGAGGAAAACTCATAGCGCTGTTTGCCTGCAGAAAGAAACAGGAAAGAGCATATGTCAGCAGCTTGACAGGACACCTAAAAGCTCTAGAGCAATAAGAAGCAAATACACCCAGGAGGAGAAGAAGGCAGGAAATAATCAAACTCAGAGCTGAAATCAACCAAGTAGAAACAAAAAGGACCATAGAAAGAATCAACAGAACCAAAGTTGGTTCTTTGAGAAAATCAACAAGATAGATAAATCCTTAGCCAGACTAACGAGAGGACCCAGAGAGTGTGTCCAAATTAACAAAATCAGAAATGAAAAGGGAGACATAACTACAGATTCAGAGGAAATTCAAAAAATCATCAGATCTTACTATAAAAGCCTATATTCATGAAAACTTGAAAATCTACAGGAAATGGAAAACTTCCTAGCAAATATCAGGTACCGAAGTTAAATCAGGAACAGATAAACCAGTTAAACAACCCCATAACTCCTAAGAAAATAGAAGCAGTCATTAAAGATCTCCCAACCAAAATGTGCCCAGGTCCAGATGGGTTTAGTGCAGAATTCTATCAAACCTTCATAGAAGACCTCATACCAATATTATCCAAACTATTCCACAAAATTGAAACAGATGGATCACTCCAGAATTCCTTCTATGAAGCCACAATTACTCTTATACCTAAACCACACAAAGACCCAACAAAGAAAGAGAACTTCAGACCAATTTCCCTTATGAATATCGACGCAAAAATACTCAATAAAATTCTGGCAAACCAAACCCAAGAGCACATCAAAACAATCATCCACCATGATCAAGTAGGTTCATCCCAGGCATGCAGGGATGGTTTAATATACGGAAAACCATCAACGTGATCCATTATATAAACCAACTGAAAGAACAAAACCACATGATCATTTCATTAGATGCTGAGAAAGCATTTGACAAAATACAACACCCCTTCATGATAAAAGTCCTGGAAAGAATAGGAATTCAAGGCCCATACCTAAACATAGTAAAAGCCATATACAGCAAACCAGTTGCTAACATTAAACTAAATGGAGAGAAACTTGAAGCAATCCCACTAAAATCAGGGACTAGACAAGGCTGCCCACTCTCTCCCTACTTATTCAATATAGTTCTTGAAGTTCTAGCCAGAGCAATCAGACAACAAAAGGAGGTCAAGGGGATACAGATCGGAAAAGAAGAAGTCAAAATATCACTATTTGCAGATGATATGATAGTTTATTTAAGTGATCCCAAAAGTTCCACCAGAGAACTACTAAAGCTGATAAACAACTACAGCAAAGTGGCTGGGTATAAAATTAACTCAAATAAATCAGTAGCCTTCCTCTACACAAAAGAGAAACAAGCCGAGAAAGAAATTAGGGAAACGACACCCTTCATAATAGACCCAAATAATATAAAGTACCTCGGTGTGACTTTAACCAAGCAAGTAAAAGATCTGTACAATAAGAACTTCAAGACACTGAAGAAAGAAACTGAAGAAGACCTGAGAAGATGGAAAGATCTCCCATGCTCATGGATTGGCAGGATTAATATAGTAAAAATATCCATTTTACCAAAAGCGATCTACAGATTCAATGCAATCCCCATCAAAATACCAATCCAATTCTTCAAAGAGTTAGACAGAACAATTTGCAAATTCATCTGGAATTACAAAAAACCCAGGATAGCTAAAACTATCCTCAACAATAAAAGGACTTCAGGGGGAATCACTATCCCGGAACTCAAGCAGTATTACAGAGCAATAGTGATAAAAACTGCATGGTATTGGTACAGACACAGACAGATAGACCAATGGAATAGAATTGAAGACCCAGAAATGAACCCACACACCTATGGTCACTTGATTTTTGACAAAGGAGCCAAAACCATCCAATGGAAAAAAGATAGCATTTTCAGCAAATGGTGCTGGTTCAACTGGAGGTCAATATGTAGAAGAATGCAGATTGATCCATCCTTATCACCCTGTACAAAGCTTAAGTCCAAGTGGATCAAGGACCTCCACATCAAACCAGACACACTCAAACTAATAGAAGAAAAACTAGGGAAGCATCTGGAACACATGGGCACTGGAAAAAATTTCCTGAACAAAACACCAATGGCTTATCCTCTAAGATCAAGAATCGACAAATGGGATCTCATAAAACTGCAAAGCTTCTGTAAGGCAAAGGACACTGTGGTTAGGACAAATTGGCAACCAACAGATTGGGAAAAGATCTTTACCAATCCTACAACAGATAGAGGCCTTATATCCAAAATATACAAAGAACTCAAGAAGTTAGACCGCAGGGAGACAAATAACCCTATTAAAAAATGGGGTTCAGAGCTAAACAAAGAATTCACAGTTGAGGAATGCCGAATGGCTGAGAAACACCTAAAGAAATGTTCAACATCTTTAGTCATAAGGGAAATGCAAATCAAAACAACCCTGAGATTTCACCTCACACCAGTGAGAATGGCTAAGATCAAAAACTCAGGTGACAGCAGATGCTAGCGAGGATGCGGAGAAAGAGGAACACTCCTCCATTGTTGGTGGGATTGCAGACTGGTACAACCATTCTGGAAATCAGTCTGGAGGTTCCTCAGAAAATTGGACATTGAACTGCCTGAGGATCCAGCTATACCTCTCTTGGGCATATACCCAAAAGATGCCCCAACATATAAAAAAGACACGTGCTCCACTATGTTCATTGCAGCCTTATTTATAATAGCCAGAAAATGGAAAGAACCCAGATGCCCTTCAACAGAGGAATGGATACAGAAAATGTGGTACATCTACACAATGGAATATTACTCAGCTTTCAAAAACAACGGCTTTATGAAATTTGTAGGCCAATGGTTGGAACTGGAAAATATCATCCTGAGTGAGCTAACCCAAACACAGAAAGACATACATGGTATGCACTCACTGATAAGTGGCTATTAGCCCAAATGCTTGAATTACCCTAGATGCCTAGAACAAATGAAACTCAAGACGAATGATCAAAATGTGAATGCTTCACTCCTTCTCTAAAAGGGGAACAAGAATACCCTTGGCAGGGAATAGAGAGGCAAAGATTAAAACAGAGACTGAAGGAACTCCCATTCAGAGCCTGCCCCACATGTGGCCCATATATATACAGCCATCCAATTAGACAAGATGGATGAAGCAAAGAAGTGCAGACCGACAGGAGCCAGATGTAGATCTCTCCTGAGAGACACAGCCAGAATACAGCAAATACAGAGGAGAATGCCAGCAGCAAACCACTGAACTGAGAATAGGACCTCCGTTGAAGGAATCAGAGAAAGAACTGGAAGAGCTTGAAGGGGCTTGAGACCCCATATGTACAACAATGCCAAGCAACCAGAGCTTCCAGGGACTAAGCCACTACCTAAAGACTATACATGGACTGACTCTGGACTCTGACCTCATAGGTAGCAATGAATATCCTAGTAAGAGCACCAGTGGAAGGGGAAGCCCTGGGTCCTGCTAAGACTGAACCCCCAGTGAACTAGACTGGTGGGGGGAGGGCGGCAATGGGGGGAGGGTTGGGAGAGGAACACCCATAAGGAAGGGGAGGGGGGAGGGGGATGTTTGCCCGGAAACCAAAGAATTATTATTAAGTATTAAATAAATTTAAAAAAAACTGAAAAAAAAAGAAGTTGATAGAAGCGAATAATAGCTAACATAGTCATTGCGCATAATTCCATCCCAGACTCACTGTGGATATTTGTGAATTTTGTGGCTGAACATGCCTTTCTCCACAAAAATCTACCGAATCTGTCTATTTTGATTTTTTGAAATGTGATTTTAAACAACATATCTAGAATTTTTTTTGCTAATGTTCTCCTCTCTCTCTCTCTCTCTCTCTCTCTCTCTCTCTCTCTCTCTCTCTCTCTCTCTGTGTGTGTGTGTGTGTGTGTGTGTGTGTGTGTTTAATGACTTTGTGAGATATCTTGGGTAATAATACTGTCCTTATTTCCCTACCTACAATGATTTCTTGTCATTTGGTATGAGGTTCCTCTCATATTGTTCACCTTTTAGCGAAGTCAATATGCTGAGCCCTTGAACATACATCTCCTGTGGTTACCCGCTCACTTGCTATCATCCACGCTAAGCATTCTGCAAATTAAAGATCCTTACCTGTTGTCTGATGCCTTCTTTTCATTCCTAGTTCTGGCCTCTTCTTTCCTTCTATTATTTCAATTTCAGAATTTTTCTCTTTTCTGTTTTTTATTTTTTTCTTTCTTTTCTTCTTTTGTTGACAGTCACTTTTGTTTAAGTCAAGCATAATGTCCTCATCCACCCTCAAGATTCTATGACTAAACATTACTTTTACAACTTAAAAGACCTTGGCTCCTCTAAAAAAACATTTCTTTTATTTTTACTGGTTTCTATGTATTTGTCTGTGTGTGCATGTATGTGGTGGGTACAAGATCAGAGAGGCTAGAAAACAGAGGCTCAATTCCATGTGGCTACAGGGGGTTCATGAATTTTGCAACGTGGGTGCTAGCAATGAAATTCTTTTTAAGAGTAACAAATGTTATTAACTGTACTGAGACATCTCTCTAGTCTCCTGAGCCTTTGATTGGACAATAATAAAGTCCAGAGAAATTCACAATTAAGCAGATGCTCTATAAATGCAGTATTTTCTATTTTAATATATGTTATTGTGTGCAACAAGACCAAAGCCACATAAAGTATTACTTGTCAACTATTCATACAACACCTTCCTGGTTGTCACTATAGGAAAAGCAACAGGGGGGAGGTAAAGAGATTCATCCACCTTCAGTCTCCATCAGGTCTAAGAAATTATTTCATCAATTAAATTCTAACAATTTCTATGCCTATTCCCTATTTGTTGCAGTAAAATCTCCAATCCGATAAGACTGTGCAAGGAAAATAAAACTTGATTAATATGAATACAAGCTCGCGCCTAGATTGGGCAGATCTACCACTATACTACTCTGTTCCCCAGCTGTCAAATCCCTTATAACTTGTGGTTTCTCCAGGCCATGTGCTTCAGCTCCATATTCCTTCTTCCTTCTGTCTTTCTCATTTTTAGCCATTTCTTCCCTTAAACCATTTTTATAAGGTTTTCTAGTAACTTGGTATCAATTACAGGAATTTTAAGTCCACAGGAAAAGTAGACAAATAAATTTGATAGTTTTTACATAAACTTGACAGCTCTTGTTCATAATCTATACCCCTACACACACACACACACACACACACACACACACACACACACTGGGGCAAAAGCCAATGTGATTGAGTAGGATCTGAAGAATATTTAAATGATACAGGGTTAAATGTAAAATAAATAATCCATTTATACCCCAAAGTTTGGCTATCATTTACTAGTAGTGATTAGAAATATCTAGTACAAAGCTATTTCATTGTGGCATATAAGAACAGGATAAATGGCTTTAATGGCATTTCAGTTTTGATCCTCCCTGTTTTGCATCCTCTTTGTTGTTTATCTTAGGATACAAGACATAATTAAATTACAGCAATATGAATAATGTCAATGGCCCTTGGAAAGTAGTCACTTAAATCTCTTTCAAGAAATGTGTGATGAAAATTTTATGCGTTCCAAAATATTGAAATGATCTTGCAATCTGTGAGAGTGCCTCTGGGGACATCACTGGTCCTGGGAGAAATTAGTGTATCTAGGAAGAAGCCTTTGCAAAGCTACTCTGAGTGAACTTTCTCTGAACTTAAGTGTCTGTTTCACGATCCATTGATACTAAGCTTTAACTTCTTGTCTGTGAAGATGATGGAAACATTTAAAATATGATGGTTTGCATATATTTGGTTCACAGAGTGGCACTATTTGATGGTGTGGCCTTGTTGGATTAGGTGTGTCACAGTGGCCATGAGTTACCCTCATCCTAGCTTCCTAGAAACCAGTCTGCTCCTGCCTTACTTTGCATGAAGATGTAGAAATAACTCTCAGCTCCTCCTGCACCATGCCTGCCTGGATACTGCCATGCTCCCGCCTTGATGATAATGGACTGAACCTCTGAACCTTTAAGCCAGCCCCAACTAAATGTTGTCCTTATAAGAGTTGCCTTGGTCATGGTGTCTGGCCACAGCACTACAACCCTAAGACATAAAGCAATGATTCCTGGCTCTTTTAAAGTCATTGACAGATATTTGTTTATTTACTAGTCCTGTTTATAATACTTGGTTTGGTGTTGAGAAAGTGCGAAGTATGAAAGGGTTTTTGCTCAGAAGAATTTCACTGTACTTAGAAGATAAGAGTGTTTTCAATTACAGAAGACAAATAAGAATAAGAGATGATAATGCATGTTTGTGATAAATTAATGCATATAATGTACTTCAATTGATACAGAACTTAAAAGATGTCTGTAGACTTGTTTCATAAGAATCTTGGACATGAGAGAATCCAGAGTGGCCCTGAAAACATGGACAATATTCCTTGGTCTACTAAATGTCAGCTACCAGCTCTGGAGCAAATGAGGTTTCATCTATTGGGAAAATACAAACTACCATTTTTGCATTTTGAATATTAAAATCTGTGTTAGCAATAGAGATGAGAATATTATTAATTCAAGAAATATACTACACATTTTTATTACTTTTACTATTTCACATTCTGTGATATACAATGACACACATTCTCATTTTTGCTACACATTAGAAAAGTTGAAAATGAAAACAAACAAACAAAAACACATGAATTTTGAGGATTGGATCCAAACAGACTTAAGTGATGATCTACTTACACTTTCATGGATGACACTAAGCAGTTACAGCACTCCATTATATATGATGACTCATGGAAGTTGCTTGTATGCAAGTCTCTTATCACTTGCAGGTAACACAGCTGATCAGAAAAACTATTGTCTTTGGAAGTTGCTACTGCTTCTATATCTCCATGGGATACATTATGGGTCTTGTAAATTTCAGGAACTTCTTGAGACATTTGTGATACTTACTTACTGAGCTTTGGAAGTTTTCCTTGTGTCCTATATAATGAACCTCTTTCCTCAAATAGGAAAAAAATTTCAATTTAGAGAAAATATCTATACAGCATCGACATTGCCAAATGCTATGGAAATATCAAAATAAAGAATTAGTTAATAAGAAGAAATTGAAGCTGTAATTAGTAATACAAACATCACATTTAGTTATGAATAAATTCTAACTGTAAAGGGGTCTGCTTAAAAGATGACATCTCTTTTAATATAATAAGAGGGAGAAGAACATTGTGTGTTGACATATATAAGTCTGCAAGTTCTGTGTCTTGTGGGAGCAATTTAAAGCAGTTCCTGTTGGATGGTTTCAATTTTCTCTGCTGACCAGTTTCCCTGAAAATCAGCTTGCCTAGCTTTTGGGATTTAAAGTCAAAGTATTTTTTGATTACCATGTGCTGCTATAAACAACAAAAGCTACTGTCTGTGGTATTTAAACTATTTTAATGATTGAACAATTTTCTTATACAAAGTTAGCTTGAAACCTTCAGGGTAAAGGTTATATGCTAAAATCAATAATAAAGGCTAGATCTGGATCTGGTTTAATGGAAAGGATCAATATACTATAAAAGAGCTTTTTGAAAGTGCAGTGTTTCCAGTGGAAAATAGAAGTTTATTTTGAGCAAAGTAAGTAATGATATGAATTATTGTGTTAATTCCAAGATATATTAATACCTTTATATATCTACATACCTGAGTAAACTCATACTTATGAGAACATTTCAATGTTATACATTATTTCCTAATCACTTCCCTCTTCCCACTTTGCAAAATATGCTGCCTCACTTGGTGCTCCCTCTTTCATATATTCCCCAGAATATGTATAGAGAAAAATAATTTTGCACACACATCCATATCTCTTTCAATTTTTCTGAAGATTTATGTGTCAATAATTTATTTATATGTACTTATATATTAATTAATTGCTTATTCTGACAAATGAAAAGATAGACTTCAATTTATTCTTTTGAATATTTCATACCAGAGTTAATTCTAGCCACTATTCAGCTGTTCATATATTAATCTTGATTAAAAAGTTTTGTGAGTTTTTCTTCTGTGATTGTTAGAATATCCTTGGTACAAAGTTTTATGCTAGTGTCTTCTCAAAGCATATGCATATATTTTCATATCTATCCATATCTAGATAAAAGACAAAGCTTCATATTATATATCTAAATTTAATGTTAATGGACTTGTCAGACTGATTATAAATATGAATGTATGTGTAGACATAATCCTTTGTCCTGTGTCTACATTAAATTAAGGTTTACTTTTACAAGTTAAATATTAAAAAATGTTTTGAAAGTTGATTGTTTATAGATAATTTTGAAAAAAATTGTTTGTATGTGTTAAGATGAGCTAACACATTTGTGTGTCCCTATTTATTTTTCTTTTTTTAATCTTTTATTTTAAATGATATTTATCATACACTGTATTCTGGTTATGGTTTCGGATGTCCAAACTCCTCTGAGATGCAACTCTATCCTTTCAGTCTTTCATTATAAAACAAGGAGGTATCTAAAAGCAATAAAATAAAATAAGATAAAAAAACAAAAACAACCATACTGAAATAGGACAAAATAAAGAAAAAGGTGAAAAATGTCCAAAGAAATACTAAAGTCATAAACACACATGTTCCTCATAAAACCAAAAGAAAAAGTCAAAGAAACGAACAGAAAACAACTGGAAGTAATAAAATACTCATAAAGTATATTTAAAGGATGGTAAGTTGAAAAGGTAGAGGACACTGACAAAACACCAGTTTTTTTCTGTGCTGGACATCTACTGTTGGCCATGGTGCCTGCCCTAAAGAGTTGTTTGTAAAATCTCTGGTTTCGACCTTAAGTCAAATCAGATGATTATTGGCTATTTCCACAAGCACTATGCCATTATGGCCCTAGCATATCTTACAGGCAGAACTTATTGTAGTTCAAAAGTCCTGTAGCTGGTTTGGTGTTTACATTTCTCCTTCATTAGCTTGCAGAATATCTTCCTCTACAAAAGAGATTAGAAGAAAACAAACAAACAGAAAGAAATGCTTTGTACACCCATTGAGACTCTATTGAGAGGTGGGGGGAGGGGATACATTTTCATTTGGGAGCCATAAATTAGAAATTGCTTCTGGGTTAGGCATTGGGCCTTGCGTCTACTCTGTTGTTTAGCTCTGCGATCCCATCTGGCAAAGACTTGTGAAAGCAGAGACCTGGTATTCTTTCTGTACCTATAGCTAAGATAGTGACATCCACAGGTTCTCCCTCCTTCTCTTTGCCATCTCATGAGTGTCGTCATGATAGTTACTCTAAAATGTGTTTTATTTCCTTCCAGTGGAACATGTTGAATTGTATAGATGTATCTTTCGGGGTTAGTGCAGCCACTTGTCTGGTTTGGTCAATGAAACACAGGCAAAACAGCCACGTGGCATCTATGATTTGTGCATCCATTGATTTTCGGTAACATTTAAAGACATGTGGATCAAGAGGTCCACCAGAGGCAGGACATACAGCAAATTCTAGAGGGAAACATGATGTGTAAATAAATTCATTGATACAGGTCACTGAGATTCAGAAAATGGTTAGGGTGTCTTTTATACTGGCCCACTGTAGTTTACTCATGAAATTCTCTATTAGTGTGTGTGTGTTTGTGTGTGTTTGTGTGTGTTTGTGTGTGTGTGTGTGTGTGTGTGTGTGTGTGTGTGTGTGTGTAAGGGACAGAGACAGAGAGAGACAGAGAGAGACAGGCAGATAACCTTACCTATCTTTATGTTCTCAAACCCATAGAATATCCATCATTTTTAGAGCAATGTAATAATTTTTAAAATGATGATGGTATCTTATTTTCCTTCATATAAGATTTTTTTTGAAAAAAACATAGAAATTCTGGATAAATAAAGCATTGAATCTATTCTGAAATTCTTCCTTATATTATTGTGAATCATTTCAAGAATGCCAGAGCTGTTTGGCTGGGTTTGACTTTGTTGGGTAATATTCGGATATTAAGAAATCCAATTGTCAAAGAAGGTTCATAAAACAGACAGTTTAGTCATTCTGATGACTGTTTTTATTTGTAATATTACATTTTATTTCTTCATTTTATTGCTTACTGAAAGAATAGCATTTTAATTATTCCTTTGGGCACACAGTTGAATTTGATACCAGTATGGCATAGGTTCCTGTTTCTTTGATGCACTGCTTCTATAAATATTTCATGTACCCTAAGAAGAAAAGCGTTAACTGGCATTTGTTAACCTTTTAGTAAGTTTATAATTTAAGTGTCTGGCATTTCTTTTTACCCTTACATTTCTTCCTATTCTGTAATCATATGACAGAAAAAATTATCAGTGAATCAAAATAGAAGCAATTTACAGGTAACTATTAAACAACTCTGCTTGGGAACACTCTTTATAATTATCATGTAGTTTATTTTTTAATCTCATCCTTCTCATCCTATCTCCTAAAAATCATGTTTTCCTCATTCCTATCTCTATCTCTTTCTATCTATTTCTCTCTCTCTCTCTCTCTCTCTCTCTCTCTCTCTCACACACACACACACACACACACACACACACACATATATATATATATATATATATATGAGTGGCTTTGTGTGTCAACTTGACAAAAGCTGGAGTTATTACAGACAAAGGAGGCTCCCTTGAGGAAATGCCTCCATGAGATCCAGCTGTAAGGCATTTTCTCAGTTAGTGATCAAGCACAGGAGGGCCCATTGTGGATGGTACCAACCCTGGGCTTGTAGTCCTGGGTTCTATAAGAAGGAAAGCTGAGCAAGCCAGGGGAAACAATCCAGTAAGCAGCACCCCTCCGTGGCTTCTGCATCAGATCCCACCTTCAAGTTTCTGCCCTGTGTGAATTCTTGTCCTGTCAGCCTTTGGTGATGAACAGCAATGTGGAAGTGTAAGTTGAATAAACCCTTTCCTCTCCAATTTGCTTCTTGGTCATGATGTTTTGTGTAGGAATACAAAACCTGACTGACACATATATATATATATATATTTATATGTGTATATGTGTATATATGTACCTATGTATATGTGTATATGTGTATATGTATATATGTATATATGTATATATGTATATGTATATATGTATATGTATATATATACTGTACCATTACACCCACACATATATACCACATATATACATACACACATATGTACCACATATACATATGTAAATATAATATACATGTATACACATACCACACATACAAATATACATATATATTTATATTTATATTATCATATACGTGTGAACATGTGTATGAAGTCTTTGAAATTTAGGTACCATTTTTATCGGTATTTATTTGTTCAACAAATTTTCATCCTAATGGACTGTCATTCTGTGTATGTAGCATTAATACAAAGACCCATTTCTTATAAATCCTATTTTCTAGTATGTTGTCCACCAAATGAAAAAAAATTATAGGAAACGCAGTCTTGTATATGATGAAAATGGGATACTGGAACAGAGGTTGTTCTCATGAATGGCTATCACCCTGACTAGAATTTACAAGGAAATCCTCAGTGACTAAGAGATATTTAAGCTGAAGCCCAGCAAAGAGTCCAAACTTCCCTCTAGGAAATTTGTTGTTCTCAAGTCTAGGAAAGTAACTGGGAAATAAATAAGAACAGTAAGTTTTTCTACCTTTTATCATTCAGATGGAGTTCCACTGGTCCTACTCCGTGCTTCATTCCAAAACCTCACTGGTTTTGTTGTTACCAGATTATTTCTTTCAGTCACATAGACAAGAGAATGCTTTTTAAAGCATATATAAGTGATGATTTGTTTCAAGGGTTTGTCTTTCACATTGTCAGTGGGAATATAGTTGGAAGAATTTTTTATGTGTGTTTGGTGTATGTATGAGGTATATGCATGTGTACATAGTTATAGGTATATGTTTGTGAAGGCCAGAACTTTGTTTTCCAACTTTTTTGTGGTACACAGTTCCATTGTACCTGTAACTTACAAATTAGGCAAGACAAGTTGGCCAGCAATTTCCAAGCACCTCTCTCTCTCTCTCTCTCTCTCTCTCTCTCTCTCTCTCTCTCTCTTCCTTCTGTGTATGTGTGTGTGTGTGTGTGTGTGTAAAGACTATAAGCATAAATGATGGAAAACATTTATTGGGAAAAATTGACTTTATATTATAAAATTGATTATTCACATGTTTCCCCAAAGTATGTATGCATGTATATATGTGTATGTATGCATGTATATGTGTGTATGTATGAATGTATGTATGTATGTATACATGCATGTATGTATGTATGTCTAATATCTGGCACCAATGAATTGGGAATATATCAAAGTCTTCATAATAACCCTGCTTAAAGAAAAAAGATTTTAGTGGGCAAGGATAAATAAAACATGCTACTCAAAGGAAAAAAATAGTAGGGCTGGAGTGATTATAACAGTATGGGTTCAGTACCTTTGCCTATGGACAATGTACTAGGCCACATAAGTAGGTCAGTTGAACAATATCAAATGTGATACAAGAAAAAAATTTAAAGTGACCACTCATTTAAGCCTGTCGGTTAAAGAAACTTTGAAAACTGCTACTCAATCTGCATGTCCAGGCTAATCTGCAAGAGAAACGAAACCTTTACCAGTTTACTCCATCATCCTGATCTGACAGCTATGAGACCTTACTAACTGCCGATATCTATCACCACATATTCAAAAAGTGCCATCATAGGGCAACCAACTTCACATTAAGTCTTTACCCACCTACAGCAACACATATGTACACAGAGACCCCCAGTATGACTTTGCCAATCAGAGTTCAGGCTGGGTTGTTGATCCACAAAATTGTCAAATTAATAAATGGTCACTTTTTCACACCACTGTGTGCAACAAATATGGAATTAAGACTTTAAAGGCTTGATATTTCAAGTTAGCTTCCTTTTGGACAAATATAAATAAAGGACAGAAGACTTGTATAATGTGAGCACCTTCATACTTCACTTTTCTTGCTTAAAATGCTGCTAAATTTCTAGAAACATAAAAATTGCTAACAGTGCAAAATATCAGGCGATATATTTAGTCAGTATTCTATTTTTAATATTTGGGGACTTGTTTATAGCTTTTCGTTAAAAGAAGTTACCATGAACATTTCAGAATTTTATAAATGATTAGGTCAACCTACACAATAAATTCTTAAAGGTGGACAAAAGAAAAGCCTAATTATGTTTGTATTAACACCATTTTAGTAACTACACTTACAAAACTAAAAGAAATCCACACCAGAAATAGATGAATTTACTCAATCTGTTGGATATTTGCAAATATTCCCTGTTATTTTATTCAAATTTTGACAACAATCTAGTGAAAGGTAGCATCTCACTATTATTTTAATTGTCACACTGTCAGCAGCATGTGCTGTCTTAATCATTAGCTGTTCTTCCTATCACATCTTTCATTATGTTATTGCATATTTTACTCAAGAAACCTTTGACAATTATTACACAGTTGACTGGGTTTCCCCGTTATAAATCATAGCTGTTACTCCTACTAAGAAGACGGTGCTCTCTTCATGATTCAGTATTTCCTAGTTTTTTGTCACATCTTTAAAAATACTGCTAAACCCATGATGGAATGCTTATTATATGAATAACTGGTAACTTATGCATTAAAACAGTGGACTTTCTTAACTTAGAAATGCGACACCACTGTGGGATGATTTACTTAGAGTTGTTTCTTAATAATTCCAAAGTATAGAATTTCCTATAATCAAAGGTTTTATTGCATGATTCCCCCAATTATGTCACTTTCCTATAAGGCTACAAATTGACTAATGGAGTCTAGAGGGAAATATTTTGGAGAATAAATTCTTGTATTTTCTATATAGAGTCTATTACTTGACTAGTTCATTTGTAGCATCAAATCAGGATAATCACAAAAGAGAGGCCATCAGGAATTTGGAAGTAAATAAACTACCATTTTATCTTGATTAAGTATATCATTAGCAAATGCAAATTGCAATCAGTCATTCACTTTGCAAATTGAACTAATTGATAAGGTCCAGAGGTCCATTCACTGTCACACAGCTCTTCTCTTGGGTCACTTGTACTCTTTTGTTTGTCCACCACATCTGCTTTGAGAAATGTCTTCCTCATTTACAAAAAGACAAGAGACAGCCTCCCAGTGCATAACATTTGAAATAGACGACTAATAAGAATGGAAAAATACCACAAAGTAAGAAAATTATATTATGATCCCACTAAGCAATAAACACTCAAACACATAGAATTCAATAAAGCCTAGATTTTCCATGAAACAGTAATTTCTCACTTGTTCATTTGAAACATAATTTAATAACCAGTTATGCTTTCGTTCCTGGTAAAACGTTTTAGATATGTCCATATATTTCTCTGCAATCAGTGCAGAGGTAGACTGATCACAACGGATAAGATGTGTAGAAGTATTACCATAGTGTCCTCGTGTCCTGGCTATAAAAGTTGTCACACACACACACACACACACACACACACACACACACACAAACAAGAAACAGCACATCTCTCACAATTATGTATCTGCTGCTTTTTGAAAACCAAGTTTAAACATGTAGACACTTGAGAGCATACAAAAGCTTTGCTTTTTAGCTCACCCTTTTAGAAAGGCCAAATTAGTGCTCGCTTCGGCAGCACATATACTAGAAAGGCCAAATTATTTCTAGAAAAGCTACAGTCCCCATAGGCATACATGTCTCAAAGGTCATCCATACATGTTTTATTTAGGACAATATTGTGACTTCCTAGAAAACTATTATGCCATTCTTCCAAGAGTACTGATACATAGAACTGGGAATTAAAATGGATAAGACTAATCAAGGAATAAACTCTGCATATCAGAATGGTTCTTAAAGATATGAAAGATATTACTTGACATGTGGAAAACCCATCTAAGAGCCTGACAATGTAGAGTAATTAAATACAATTTAGCTTTGTCCTGAATCTGCCTATCCTATCAAAACTATTTGTTTGAAAATCAGCTTCTTTATATCTCCCTGAATATGCAGCAAGTTCTTTTCAATCAGTAATACAATAGATGATTATTGTGCTCTTCAACAAAAAACCTTTAGCGTTCATTAGGTTTTCATTATGGAGTTAAGGGGGACATGGAGAAACGGAACTGCCTTCTGTCAAAAGAATTTACCACATAGTTTGCTTTGGGAGACTATGATTGCTACAGAGAGAAGAGGAATATAATATGATCTGTTAATGATAACCAAACAGTATTGTGGGCAACCTCGTCATCAGTGTCCTTCATTAGAGTGTCATTATTCAATGCTGAGAATGCTTCCCGTTCTCATTGTTACACTTTTGAGTTCAACACACCCTATTCCTACCGGCTCTCTGCCTTTCACATGAAACAACCACTTGAGGGGAATAAGCAGCTGCAATTAAAAAAAAGAGACAGGGTGACAAATAAATATTTGCTTAACCACATGCGTTCATACAGAAGTTTTCCCCGTGACAAACCTGTGAGAGCACAGAGACAGCTGTGAGTAATTGGTGGTTAGATCTGGGAGGTGAGTACAGAGCCCAGCATGGGACCATTCTCCTTTTTAAAAAGGCTTCATAATTTGAATGATATTGTTTTGATTTGGCAATGGCATACTCATAACGCAATGGATATCATGAAGACGGAAAATAAAATTGACTCAAAAAAGTGCTTTGTAGAATTATAATTTTTCATTTCTTTATGAATGTGTTTGGAGTTCAAGCCTAGAACTTTAGACCTCTAATTTTAAAATTCTCTATTTTTTTATTGGATATTTTTCATGTACATTTCAAATGTTATTCTCTTTCCCGGTTTCCAGGCCATAAGACCCCTATCTCCTCCCTCCTTCTTCTATAAGGGTGTTCCCCTCCCCAACCACCCCTCCCAACCACCCTCCCCCCACATTCCCCTACACTGGGGGGGTCCAGCCTTGGCAGGATAAAGGGTTTCTCCTTCCTTGGTGACCAACAAGGCCATCCTCTGCTACATATGCATCTGGAGCCAGGGTCAGTCTGTGTATAGTCTTTGGGTGGTAGTTTAGTCCCTGGGAGCTCTGGTTGGTTGGTATTGTTGCTCTTATTGATATGCAAGCTCCTTCAATCCATTCTCTAATCTTAATAATTGACTTTGACCATGCTCCAGCGAGTATATAGGCAACAAAAAAATAGACCTGGTGGGTCTTTTTTTATTTTGTTTTGTTTTGTTTTGTGTTTTTCTTTTTTTTTCAGAGGGGGTACAGAGGATGAGAGAGTTGCCATGGGAGAGATGGGAAGTCAATGTGACTTGGGTGAATTGTATGAAATTCTTTCCAAACTAATAAAAAAGTATTATGTTGGGGAAATACTTCACTGATGATAAATGCTACCAAAAAGTCTAATATTGTCCTACACTCAGAAGTAGGATCTCACAGAAATGACAGCACTTGGATTTGTGCTGCTCTGTGGCTTTCCTAGCAAAGTTTCCTCCTCAGTAAAGGTGAGTGTGTTATGGTGACCTGCTTGACTCTCCATGTTATCTGCATGGAGAAGAGAGTTTGCTGACTGGTTTTCTTCGTGATACTTATTGCTACAGAGAGGAAGGGAAAATAATAAGATTCATTAATTAGAAGCAAACTGTACTGCAGGCAGCCTCATTATCAGCATCTTTCATTAGATTACTGTTATTCGACTCTGAGATTACTTTGGGATTTAGGAACCATGGTGTAAGTGTTTTTGCCAGTAGTCTTACTCTTCTGTTTTACCCAGAGAGTGTTTTTGTCTCCTCAGGGCTACTTGTTGGCCTTTTGTCCTAAATATCATGTAACAGAGAAATGCTGTGACAGTTACTAATTTTACCCCACCAAGTTTTCGGGTACTTTCGATGTATCAGTTGATATACAATTCATAGATGCATGTGTGTGGGGGCCGTAAACACAGACCTTCAATTGAGAATGTATTTTGTTTCCTCTGAAAATTATATATGAAAAAATCCAATAACCTCAGGTACAGAATATAACATACAGATGCATTTCTTAGGATGTCATAACATAAAGATGTGTCCAACCTTTTGACACTGAGACGTCATCCTCTACAAATCTCTCAGCCTTCATTTATAGCTACCCTGGGATTCTTGCAGGTCAGAAACTATAGGGAGGATACATCTTGCTTGTTCATGGAATCAATCCATCCTATGTGTTAAATTGTGGTAACATACATTTAAAAGAATTTATTTTCTTAATCATTTTAAGTGTATAGCTCACTGGAATTGAATAATTCCTACTGCTGTACAGTCAAAATTGTCATCATTCTTTACAATCATTTCATCAAAACAAAAAGTGTAACTCTTCATTCCCTCCCTCAATTTACCAGTGCAAATATTTTCCTGTTCTCTGCCTGTGGGATTTGGACTGCTTCATATAAGTAGAACCAAATACCTTATGCCCCCTTGTAACTTGCTTATTTCACTTACAACTAATATTCTACAGGTCCATCTGTGTGAATGCTATTTGTCTAAGTTGTTTCAGGAAACTTCTCCATCCTCATGTTGAGTCTGTTGCTACTGTGCTCATACACAAACACAACACATTTTCTTAATCCAGTTATCTGAAGATAGATATTTTTTCCTTCAATATTTTTCTGCAAGGAATATTGCTGCTATGACTATGGACACAAAAACATCTCACTGAGACCCTGTTTCCAATTTGGGGGATATATCATCATTTGTGGAACTTCTGGTCACTGTGACCTCTTTGAGAAATTATTACAATGTTTAGAGCAGCAGCAGCATTATTTAACACTGATGGTGCCATAAAAGTTTCAATTTCACAACATGTTCACCAAGAACTTTATGTCATTTTTATTGGAAATGGATTTTGTAATAAAATATATTCTGGTCATGATTTCCCTTTCTCCATCTTCATCCAGATCGTCTTTACCTGTCCTTCTACTCAAATCCATACCCTTTCTTTCCCTGTCTCATTAGGATACAAACAGGCATGAATAATTGTAACAACCAATAATATTATTATAAAATAAAAATATATAAAGCAGAATAAGACAAAACAAACAAAAGATAAGGAAAAGATGAAAAAGAAGAGCCAAAGCAAAATCTCAGAAGACACATACATTTGTATAAACAGAAAACACAAAACCAAAAATCATAATTTATAAATAAATACTTGTAAGAACAAATGTAGTACTGACAGAGTGTTGTAAGCATTATCAGCCTCCAAACATGCCATTGAGTTCATTTGGGCAATAAGAAGTGGCTTGTATACTCAATGAGCCTCAATTGGAGGAAAGTAAATTTTTATTTGTGAGAAGCTAACAATTGGAAATAGCTTCTGGGTTAAGTATCTATTTCTATTCTCAGTGCTGGGATCCCATAAGATACAGACCTGCTCAGGTCTTGTACATGCTGCCATAGTCTTTGTGCCTTCATGCGTGCATTGGCCCTGCTGGTTAAGAAGACCTTGTTCCCTTGGTGTCCACCATACCCTCTTTTCCTCCTGTTCTTCAGGTTGTCTGATCCCTGAGGGGACAAATTTTATACAGACATCCTATTTAAGACTGAGTGTTTGAAGATTTCTCATTCTCTCCATATTTTTTTGCCTGTGGGTATCTGTACTTATTCACCTCTAGTTAGGAGGAAGCTTCTCTAATGATGGCTGAGAAAGACTGACCTATGAGTGTAGAAGAATGCAATTAGGAGTCATCTTATTTCTCTGGTCTGTTAGCAGAACACTAGTATTTGGTTTTACTCTATGTCCCTGGCCTGTTTATTCTCAGGTTCTAAGCCGCCTGAGCAGGATGTCAGGAATGGGATCCTCTCATGGAGTGGGCATTAAATTCAATCACATAGTTTGGTTAATCTCAT